>NC_092050.1:109327925-109529513 GCF_003086295.3 Arachis hypogaea
AATGACTGTGACGAGCTTCAAACTCACGAGTGCTGGGCGTAGTGACAGACGCAAAAGGAGGGTGAATCCTATTCCAGCATGATCGGGAACCTCAGATGATTAGCCGTGCTGTGACAGAGCATTTGGACCATTTTCACAAGAGGAGGGGATGTAACCATTGACAACGGTGATGCCCCAACACACAGCTTGCCATAGAAGGACGTGCGTGCGTGAATCAGAGGACAAAGGAAAGCAGAGATTCAGAAGACAAAGCATCTCCAAAACTCCAACATATTCTCTATTACTGCATAACAAGTAACCTTTAACCCATGCTCTCTTGTTTATTCGCAATTCAACTGATAAATACAATTGACTTCCTGACTAAGAATTGCAAGATAACCATAGATTGCTTCAAACCAACAATCTCCGTGGGATTCAATCCTTACTCACGTAAGGTATTACTTGGACGACCCAGTGCACTTGCTGGTTAGTGGTACGAGTTGTGAAAAGTGTGATTCACAATTCGTGCACCACTATTATTTTGTGTAATCATGCACTTATATGACTGAGGCCATCATTTCATTTAGCTCACTCACCCAAATATCCTTACCATTCATCTTCTATTGTTAGCCAATTTGAGCCTACGCTTAACCCACTTGTTCTTAATTTTAGCACATTACAAGCCTGAAAGTGAAAAACAATAAATATCCTTATTTGGATCTTTGATTAGCTTAGGCTAGTGAGTGTGAGTATCATTCAAGTGTGAGAAACTTGGGACATTAGGTGAATAAAAGGGTAGTTTTGTATTTTGTTGTAAATATTGAGAATTGGGTACATGCTCATGTATTGATTAAATGTATAGACCTTATGCATTGATGTTCTTGTATATAGAAAGAAAGAAAAATGAGAAAGACAAAAGAAAAAGGAAAAATATGGAAAAGAAGAAAAAAATAAATAAAAAAAGAAAGAAAAAGAAAAAAAATAAGTAAATAAAAAGGGGACAAAATGCCCCAAAGTGGAGCTCAATAAAGATCAATGCATATGAGTTGTAATAAAAAAAGAAAATGCATGAGTATGTGAAAAAGTGGGAAAATGGGTAGTTAGGTTAGTTTTGAAGTTGTATAGGATGTCATAGGTTAGGAGGGAAGTCTAAGCTTATCAAAGATTCAAATTTCAAGCTCACTTGACCAAATATGCATCCTACCTTAAGCGAATTGAGTGCAAATACTACCGGTGAGGGTTCGATTGCTCAATTACATGTTTTCCACCTATGATCATCACTCCTCATGTAAGTTTGTAAAAATATTTAATAGCTCAATTCAATTGTGGTTTGGCATGGTTGTTAAAACCTTTAGCCCTTGTGCATATATGTACTCTTGGGAATTGATTTATTTTGACCAAGCAATTGCATTCATGTAGATAGTTGCATATAGGTAGTTTGCATTTAGATTAGTTCACATTGAATAAATGTTGATACCCTTTGTTCTTTCTTGGTTTAAGTGTGGGGAGGTTGATAAACCCCATTTGTAGGGTTTATCTTGTGCTTAATTTAGGGAATTTTATTACCTTTTACCCATATTTATTCAATGAAATAGCATGGTTTCATGATTGTCTTCTAATTTGTGCTTAAGTGTGAAAACATGCTTTTTAAGCCCTTAATTGTTTAATCTTGATTTACCTTTGATTCCATTAGATGCCTTGATATGTTTTTTAAGTGATTTCAGATTTAGGAGGCAAAGATTGGATCAAGGAAATGAAGGAAAAGCATGTAAAAATGGAGAACTCATGAAGAAATGAAGGAATTGCAAAAGCTGTCAAGCCGACCTCTTCGTACTTAATCGATCATAACTTGAGCTACAGAGATCCAAATGATGCGGTTTCAGTTGCGTTAGAAAGCTAACATCCAGGGATTTGAAATGATATAAGATTTTCCATAGTTGCACGGTGCATAGGGGCGCGCACGCACACGGTACGCGTACGCACCGATGGTGGCACATGATTCACTTAATGCAACTCGTGGCCAGCAATTTTAGAAGCCTTGTGGGCCCAATCTAACTCATTTCTGATGCTATTTAAGCCAAGGATTGAAGGAGAATTAACATACTTTTGATCATTAGTTTAGTTTAGATTAGTTTTAGAGGGAAAGTTAGTTTTTAGAGAGAGAAGTAAGAGCTAGGATTAGGTTAGATCTAGATTAGAATTTCTTAGATCTAGGGTAATTTCATGCTTAGATTTACTTTTCCTTTATCAATTCTTGTTCCTCTTCTTCTCCTCTCTCTAATTTTGTATTTCAATTCTTGTAATTCTCTACTTTTATGTTGATGCACTTTTGTTCTTTTATTTTCTCTTTAATGCAATGCATGTTTTGATTTTCTTTATTGATTTGCTTTGTTGTTGTTTAATTCCTTGCAATTGAGTAGTGTAGATTTACTTTCCTTGAAATTTTACTATGCTTTCCTTTTTTTGCCTTCCAAGTGTTTGATGAAATACTTGGTTGGATTTTAGAGTAGAATTTTATGGTCTTGGCTTGGGAAAGTAACTTAGGAACTCTTGAGTTACTAATGTCCAAGTAATTGATGATTGGAAGCTATTAACTCTAGATCTCACTAATTGAATTAGTGGAGAGCTAGGACTTATGGACTTGGATTGATATAGCTCATTTGACTTTCCCTTACTACTAGTTAGAGGATGACTTAATGGGATTGATCCTTGCCAATTCTCATGTTGTGGTTAGTAATTAGGATAGAGATCCTTGACCACCAATCCTTGCCAAGGCCCTTTTGTTAGTTGTTAGTTTATTTCCTTTGCCCTTTACATTTCATGCCTATTATCTCAAAAATCCCAAAATAGAACTCATAACCAATAACAAGGATACTTTATTGCAATTCCTAGGGAGACGACCCGAGGTTTAAATACTTCGCTTTATAGATTTTAGGGGTTTGTACTTGTGACAAACAAATTTTTGTATGAAAGGATTATTGTTGGTTTAGAAACTATACTTGCAACGAGAATTCATTTGTGAATTCTAAACCGTCAAAAGTCCTCTCATCACTACGCACACTTTCTGTGCTTACGCACAAGGGTCAAAATCAGCACCTGTGCCCACGCACAACTCTGTGCAAACGCACAGAATGAAAATCTGCACGTGTGTCAATGCACAACTTCTGTGCATATGCACAGGAGAAAAATCAGCAAATGTGCATACGCACACACCTGTACCTACGCACAAGTCCCTGCGCGTGACTTCATTAAAAAGTCACGTGGCTCGCAATTTGAGGGGATTTTTAGCCCATTTCTGAAGGCTTTGGAGCATATATGAAGGGGGAAGCAATACCAATTGAGACCATATCATATCATGCTTCACCATACATTATACTACACACTTAGGAGTAGTTTTAGGGTAGTTTTAGGTTAGTTTTTTTCTCTCAATTTTTCTTAGGTAATTAGGGTTTATATTTCAAGTTTACAATTCCCAATTTTGATATTGGATTCTTGCTATTTCTATTGTAAATATCTCCTTAATTTCCTCTTTTATTATACTACTTGTTCTACACTTTCTTATATTTTAGGTCACTTTGTCAATACATATTTACTTTTGCAATTTTTAGTTCTAATTTATGAACTTGATGAATTTTGGTTATTATATGTTTGTTTGAGTTATTAGTGTTGATTTTGATCATTTGTGGTTCATAGTTTTCATCATTTTCCCAATTTTGCCATGTTTTATGATTATGCCCTCTATGTGTTTGATAAAATGCCAATTTTGATTATGGGGTAAATTTCCACCCCTTGCCTTGGGGAAATGAGTGTATGGGATACCAGAGCCATAATGTCCGATATTTAGTGATAATTCTTAGGTTGTTAATTGTTATTGTTTCAACTAACGCTAGCTTCTTACTAAGGTAATTAGTAAGTTAGTTAGGATTTGTGGATTAATAACAATTACACTCACTTGACTTACTCTTTGATGTTAAGAGTTGACTTAGTGAGATTAATCCATCATAATTATCATAGTTGTGGTTATGGCAAGGAAGAAATTCCATAACTCATCCGAAGTCAAGGTTCTATTTATGTTTTGAACTACTTTTCCATCAATTTTGAGCTTTACTTGTTCATATTACATATATAGTTCTTTTATTCCTTCATTAGTTTATTAATTCCAATTTTGAATCATTCTTTTATCTCTTAATTGTTTGCTTTCATCATTGAAAACCCTTTTGCTTTCCAAAACCAGAATTGTGCGCTTATTGTCACTAGTTCCTAGGGAGAACGACCCAAGGTCTGACTACTCTCAGTTAATTTGAATTAGAAATTTTAAACTTTGATTGATGGGATTTAATTGCCGGTTTGGACTATACTACTGACAAAGTGATTCTTGTTTTTGAGAAATTCCAAACCGGTGCAAAATTCTTTCTATCACCGGGCGTTCTGTTCTTCTTGGGTGGGCTTTGCGCCTTTTGATCTTCCTTTAAATGCGAAGCGCCTGTTTTTAATGCTACACTAATTTCAAGCGTGACAGCTTTTTTGGGTACCCGTGGGCGCTTTTAAGGCTTCATTCATTGGTTTTTTATTCCCTTTTGCCCTTTCAATTTCCCTCGTTAGTATCTCTTTTAAAAATCCTGGTGCAAATGTGTTTTCATTTTTTGAAATCGCGAGTGCTGTGTTGCTCCTTTTCGCCTCTTGTTTGTGTCTTTGTTGATCAAGAAGTTCATTTTATTGGTTTCTTTTGGTGCCTTTCTTGTTGAGGTTCGTACCACCGTCGTAGAATTTTTTGTGTGCCCTTCCTCTTGGCTTCTTCTACCAGGTTAGTCCCTTTTATGCTTGCTTTAGTTTTTTCTTTACATTCATGGTGATGATGCTTCTGGCTTTTCTGTTGCCCCGTTCATTTGGTGATTTTGCATGTTTGCTTTTTCTTTCAAAGTTTTGATTTTTACTGCTTGTGCTGGGGGTTTTGTTTCTTGTGCTAGGTGATGGGGTGTTCTGTATGTTCAGCTTTGTGGTTTGTCTGGGTTTGTGTTGCCTCCAAAGGGAGCTGCTGTGGCGCAAGTGCTGCTAGACTGGGGCGCCTTTTTGTTGGTTTAAGTGTTGCCTGATAAACCCCATTTTTAGAGTTTATCTTGTGCTTAATTTGGGGGATTTTATCAACTGTTCTCACATTTATTCAATAAAATGGCATGGTTTCATGGCTTTCTCCTAATTGTGCTTGATGGTTAAAAACGTGCTTTTTAGGCCTTTAATTGGTTAATTTTAATTCACCTTGATTCTACTCGATGCCTTGATATATGTGTTAGTGATTTCAGGTTTAAGAGGCAAGGAATGGATCAAGGGAGTGAAAAGAAAAGCATGCAAGTGGAGAATTCATGAAGAAATGAGCTTGTGGAGATTTCAAGTCGACGCGTGGGCGTGAGAATGTCATTTTTCAATGACGCGTACGAGTGACATGACACGTGTACGTGACAAGGAGAATTGTAAGATGACGCGTACGCGTGACTGACGCGTACGCATGGCTAGCGGCACGTGACCTTGATAAACCCATATTTCATGAGTTCTTTTGTGCTTAATTTGAGTGATTTATACAATCCTTCACCTACTTATTCACATTAATTACATGGTTTTACCTTCCCTTCCTTATTATGTCATATTGTGAAAAACATGTTTCCTAAGCTTTAAAATTAATTATTTTAATTACCTTTATTTCCATTCGATGACGTGATTAGTGTGTTGAGTAGTTTCAAATTTTCTAAGGCAGAATGACTTAAAGGATGGAAAAGGGAACATACGAAATAGGAAGGAGAAGGCAAAACGGAGCTTTAAGGAAACTGGTATCCACGCGATCGCATGGATGACACGATCGCGTGCCAAGCACGAATCAGCAGCGACGCAGTTGCATGACTAACGCGACCGCGCGCCTTAAGCAGAACGCACATGACGCGGTCGCATGACTGACGTGACCGCGTGGCAAGGAAAAGCTCCAAATGACACGACCGCGTGACCCACGCGGACGCGTGATAGAGGCCACGCACCAGAATTTACAGAATACGCCCCAGCGAATTCTGAAGCCCTTTTTGGCCCAGATCCAAGTACAGACAGCATAGACCAAAGGTTATAAAGTGTGGGAATGCACCCATTCAAAGAGAGAGCTCGCATATTTTACTTTTCAATGATTTAGATTTAGTTGAGAGGGAGATCTTCTCCTCTCTCTCTTTTAGGATTTAGGATTTCTTCTTGTTTTAAGAGTAACTCTGGATCCTAGGTTTAATGTTCTTTTATTTTAGTTTTACTTTTATTTATTTATTCCAACATTTGAATTGATTATTATAATTTGATTTATGAATTATTCCATGTCACAGATTGTTCTTTGAATTAATAATATTTGAGGTATTTTCAGTTTATGATTGTTCTCTTTGATTTAAGTTACCATTGTTTCCCATCTAAGGATATTTTTATTATTCCAGCAATTTTACTTCTTCCCCTTTTGGTTCTGGTTAAGAATTCAGTAACTCAACAGTTATTAAACTCAACATAATTGATAATCATTATCTTGCTAATTGAGCTGAACTTAAGTAATCCCAACCTTTTCTTAGGAAATAAATAGGATTCAAAGGCCAGATTAATTAGTCCCTTGACTTTCCTTTGCCCTAGTAAAGGTTGACCAAGTGGAGTCTAGATTCAACCTTCATTATAGTTGAGAGAGATAACTACGTTGGACCTCCAACTTCTCTTACCTTGCCAAAAGTCTGCTTTACAATATTTATTTGTTTTAATTGCCATTTACTTTACCTGTCATTTAAATTACTTGCCTCTCATCTTCTAAACCCCGATTACAACCTTTATAGCCAATAATAAGAACATACTCCCTCGCAGTTCCTTGACAAGACGACCTGAGGTTTGAATACTCGGTTAACAATTTCTAAAGGGGTTTGTTACTTGTGACACCCAAAACGTTTGTACGAAGGGATTTTTGTCGGTTTAAAGACTATATCTACAACGTAACTGTTTCTATGAATCTCTTTACTGGTAAAAATCCCGACGTCATACCTCATTAAAGGCAATTCACTAGGGGCAATTTCTGAGCTTCCCAGGCCCAGATCCAACTCATTTATGAGGCTATTACATGCAAAATTCAAGAGGGGTCAGGGGGGTAGTCATAGTTTAGTTTTCACCATGTCTTAGGCTAGAATTCTAGAGAGAGAAGCTGTCTCTTCTCTCTAGAATTTAGGTTAGAATTAGGGTAGAGTTTCGTAGATCTATTTTAATTATTGTTTCCGTTTACTTTTCCTTTCAATTCTTTATTGCTACATCTTTGCTCTCTTAGTTCTTCTTGTTAATTTCTTCTATTTTGATAATTTTCTATGAGCACTTTGTTGATTTTAATTTTCTTTAATGCAATTTCATGTTTTATGTTCCTTTATTGTTTAATTGCTTTGTTATTGTTAATTCTTTGCACTTGGTAGTTGTAGATTTACATTTCTTGCAATTTTACCATGCTTTGTTTTTATGCCTTCCAAGTGTTTGACAAAATGCTTGGAAGGATGTTAGAGTAGATTTTTTTGTGTTCTTGGCTTAGGATGGTAACTTAGGTGAACTTGAATTGCTAATGTCCAAGTGATTGATGATTGGTATCCATTGACTCTAGCTTCTACTAAGTTGATTAGTGAGGTGGCTAGGACTTATGGATTAGGATTACTATAGCTCATTTGACTTTCCTTCACTTGTTAGAGGATGACTTAATGGGATTAATCCTTGCAATTATCATGTTGTGGTTAGTAACAAGGATAAAGATCCTTAACCATCAACCCTTGCCAAGACCTTTTATCATTTAAGTCCCATTTACTTCCTTGTCATTTATTTTTCTTGTCCTTTATTCAAAACCCCAAAACTACTTATCCCATAACCAATAACATGAACACTTCCCTGCAATTTCTTGAGAGACGACCTGAGGTTTAAATACTTCAGTTATTTTTATTGGGGTTTATGCTTGTGACAAACAAATTAAATTTTGATTCAGGATTCACTGTTGGTTTAGAACTATACTTGCAACGAGAATTTATTGTGAGATTCTATATCGACAAAAATCTCTCATCATTGTCGCAAGAATTTTCCGATCTCCTTTCTTTTTAGCCGAGCTGTTTGTGGTGATATTTTGTTTTTCTTGTTGTTGTAGGTGTAGCCTATATGTCTCGTAAGAATCTTATTGAAATGTCTACGAAGGTTTCCCCTGGTATGGTTGATTGGTTAGACTCTATAGTTTTGTGTTGTGTGACACTGGCAGATCGGGAATACTGTGAGAAATTTTGGAGGTTCCATAGGATTTGTGGAAATAGGGAGGATGAAAAGGATTATGAGCTAGTGGCCCCCGATCCTGAGGAGAGGGTCTGCTTTCCTCCTCTAAGTCGGACTGAGCGTCTGTTCTTCTATGCTTATGACTGCTTCTTTACCAAATTGGGTGTTACCCTCCCTTTTACTGAGTTTGAAACTGAGGTCCTTTGGAACTGTAATCTTTCCCCTACTCAGCTTCATCCTAACTCTTAGGCCTTTATGAAGATTTTCCAGCTTTTATATCAGGAGTTAGGCATCTGTCCTTTTCTCAGCCTGTTTTTATTTCTGTTTGTTTTGACAAAGCCTGGGTCGAACAAGAAGAAGGCTTCTTGGATCTCTTTTTGAGCTAACCAGGGTAGGAAGGTGTTTGCTATCTTTGACGAGTCTTTCCACAATTTTAAAAAATTTTACTTTAAAGTCTGAGCTATAGATAAGGTCCATCCTTTCTTTTTGGATGAGAATGATGAGCCTTCCTATCCCTTTTGGTGGCTAGAGAACCCTGAAGTGGCTAAGTATACACTAGAGAGTTTAGATGAGGTGGAGCAAGTATTTGTGGGTGTGTTGGAGGAGCACTAGGGTTGAGCTCCTCACTTGGATATGAAGAAGTTTTTAGGGGATCCCAGCCTTCTCCGATCCGAGTTAGGTAGTGTCCAACCTCTTGCTTTTTTGGTTTCTATTCGTAGTTGTATCTTTTGATGATTCTTATGTTCCTTGTTTTTAGAGATGGATTCGGGCTCTAACTCTATGAAGTTTCTGCATAAGAATAAGAAAACTGTGGCTGCTCAGATTCTCCAGAGGAAGGTTACTGGTGAGGGTGCTTCTCAGCTACCTCCCAAGAAGCCGGGTGCGGGTCCTCAAGGCCTAAGAAAAGTCATCCCTACTCCCGATGTCCGCCTGGTTACTCCTGACCCGCCTTTGGACAGCTCGGGCACTGTTTCTTCCCCTTCTTCTTCAGGTCCTGCTTCCAAGAAGCAGAAGACGTCTAGTACGGTTGATATTAATGACAACGAGTTTGATGGTCTAGCCTGGATTGAGGAGCTTATTGTGCCCCACGCCTTTGTCTCTACTGACGATGTGTCCATGATGCACACGGAAACTTGTCTCTCAACAATTTTCCTTTGGCAAGTTTACCGAATTGTCGTCAAGTAAAAACTCACAATAGAGTGAGGTCGAATCCCACAGGGATTGATTAGTCAAGCAATTTTAATTAGAGGAATGTTCTAGTTGAGCGAAGTAGAATTTGGTTTGAGTGTTGCAGGAAATTAAATGGCGAGAAAGTAAATAGCAGAAAATATAAATGCCGAAAGTAAAGAGCTGAAAGTAAATGGCGGAAGGTAAATTGCAGAATTTAAATGGGAATGGGGAAGATGCTCATAAAAGTAAATTGCAGAAATTAAAGAGAATGGGTAAGATCAGAAATGGGGATTCATTGGGCTGAGGAGATGTTGCATTCTCCGTATCAAATTCATTTTCATCTCTTCCTCAATCAATGCATTCATTGATCTCCTTGGCTATCTTAAGTGATCGAATTCCAATTCCTTCGCAATTCAATCGCTCAAATCTTGATCAATAGCCAATTCCTTGGTCAATTGCTCATGAGAAGAGATGAAGTATGGTCACTGATTATACCACATGCATTCCCAAATCAAGTGTTAGTAGGATTATAGTCACCATATCCAACCAACCCCAATTTGGTCCAACATGAGAAAGCATTTCTAGCATGATCTCTTCATTCCTCTCCCAAGGTTCAGAAGAGATCCAAGTATGAATAGCTTCTTTTCTAAGATAACTATCCAATTGGATGAAGATTGAAAGCTTTCTAGTAAAATCAAGAGAAAAGATAGAAGAAGAGTAATGAAAACTAGTATTGATCCATCAAATTACAACAGAGCTCCCTAACCCAATGAAAGGGGTTTAGTTGTTCATAGCTCTGGAAATAGAAAACAAAGATAGAGAATACATCATGAAAATTAGAACTAGAAGTGCAGAGAAAGTAAATTATACAGAGAGTAGTTCCCAATTTCCAATCCCCCAAAAAACTTTTTTTCCTAATTCAAAACTACCCCTATATATACTACTCTTCTGATCTTCTAGTTTGTTCTTCAAGTCTTGGATATGGGCCTTTGGATCTTGAGTTTGAAGTAGTTATCTTCTGCAGTGGGCTTAGCTTTATATGCAGAGAGAAAGTGTGAAGTAGGCAGGGTGTTTAGCTCAGGACGTTAGTGGTGTTAACGTTAAGTGAGAGTGTGGGTTCCAGAACGTTAGTGACAATCACCTTTTTCACTAACGTTCCTCACCCAGGGATGGTCCACGTTAACTTCAATGTTAGTGGCACTAACGTGACCACTAACGTTGCCTCTTGGTCCTTCACACACGTTATTGGGACTCACCTTTCCCAATAATATTGAGAGTCTTCCCTTCCCCCTACGTTAGAGTCCAGGTTAACTAGGTTAAAGTGACTCTTAACGTAAGCTTGCCAATCATTCGAAAACGTTAGTGACACTTACCTTTGTCACTAACGTTCCAATGTGCCCCTACTTCCCACGTTAGAGTCCATGTTCACTAGGTTAACGTGGCTTCTAACGTAGCAATGATAGCCATTTCCAACGTTAGTGACAAAGGTGAGTGTCACTAACGTTGGCTAATCATTCCCTTGTCCACGTTAGCTTCCACGTTAACTAAGTTAACGTGGGAGTTAACGTTGCTCAATTGGCTCATTCCAACGTTAGTGACAAAGTTGAGTGTCACTAACGTTGGCGATTCTTGCTCCCTCCACGTTAGCTTCCACATTAACTAAGTTAACGTGGGAGTTAACGTGGCTCATTGTGGCTTAGCTCAACGTTAGTGACAAAGGTAAGTGTCACTAACGTTGGCTTCTCTTTTGCTTCTCAACGTTAGAGTCCACGTTAACTGAGTTAACGTGGTTCTTAACGTGGCCAATTGTGAGCTTGGTCCAACGTTAGTGACAAAAGTAAGTGTCACTAACGTTGGCTTCATTTCTTTCTTCCACGTTAGAGTTCACGTTAACTTAGTTAACGTGACTCTTAACGTGGGCCATTATGGCTTCGAGGGCGTTATTGGCGATTACTTTTCTCATTAACTTTGCAAGTTAGCTCCCATTCCACGTTAGAGGTCACGTTAGTTAGACTAACGTGGCTGCTAACATGGTTCTTCCTTACTTCCTCTGTCCTGAAATCAAGCAATAAAGTGCATCAAAGCTCTAGTCCCAGTCATGGGAAATGCATCATCCAATTTGTCATTAAATTCATGCAAAATTCTCATGAAATCATGTAAAGTGCACAATGTATGCTTGAATCAAGATGTAAGTGAAATTCTACCCAAAACTTGCTTATTCCCTAAGAAAATGCATGAAACTACCCTAAAAGCAATAAAGAAAGGGTCAGTGAAACTGGCCAAAATGCCCTGACATCACAACACCAAACTTAAAGCTTGCTTGTCGCTAAGCAAGTACTGGAACAAGAGAATGATGAATGGAATGCCAAGAGAAATGAGTCATTATTGTGGAAGTTATGTCCTTTGGTTTTATGGTGGTTTCATGCATAGAAACTTAGGTTTATTCCTTCACTGGCTTTCATACCTTTATCATGTCCTAGAACACTCACTTGATTGCATCCCATGAGACTTTTATTCATTGATCCTTTTTGTTATTTCAGGGCTTGTTTGTGTTCTTAGACTAGGTGTACTGTGAGGGGGCGACTCTTTAAGATAAGCTTTCAGCCAGCACTCCCGAACCAGTTGGTTCAAGGTGCTAGGTGTTGAGACACCCCTAAGGACTTACTCCCTCAAGTCTCTTTCCCCCATACATACACACCACAGGCACATGGTTTGTTTATTTTCTTTCTTGAGACCTTGGTGTCCAGCACCTCTTTGGGTTACTAAATGTTTTGTAGCAAGGTTGCTCTTGATAGTGGATTTTCAGTTGATAATCCCGGGTTAGTTAACCCAAGTTACCAAGTGATGAAGTACTCCTACGAACTTATTCATCCAAGCAGATCCTTGGTACAGGAGCACCACAGACACATCTCTCAAGTTTTAAACCCTTGGTGCCTAGCCTTATTCTTTATTAACCTTTCTTTCTTTTTCAACTCTTATTGTTCTTTTCCCCTTTTTCTTACCAGGATCTTGTTATTTAGCTAGTCTTATGGGGTGTGTTTCAAGCATATGATTCAGGCCAGATAGTTATCTTCCCACCCTTGTTGGTGAACCAACTTAGCTAACTTATGACCACATCACAAACTAAGGAATTTACTCCACAATATGAAATCCACTCTGGTCTTTGATAACACACATTCACTTTTTATTTGATTCAAAAAAAAGGAGACAAACAACACAATAAACAGGATGTAATTGAAAACAGGCAACTTGACTAGTAATCATAGACCTAAGCAATGAAAAGCTTAAAGACAGAATTGAAAATTTCTAAACTACCATGGAACATGTTCTATTTCATACATGATTTTCCTTATTTAAAGCTTGAAAAAGATGGAACAGATAGGGAACTCCACCACCTTTTACTGATGGGATTGCCCATGCTCTCCCTCTGGCTCGTTTTCGTTGTGCCTACTTGTTGCGCTTGAGCTCCCACCTCCTTTGCCTTTTCCAATCAACTTCTTCCAGAAGCCAGCATCTTCCATCTTCTTCTTTAATGTTTCCTTCTGCTGTTTCACCTTCCTTTCTTCTTGTTCTACAAAATCTTTTTGGACCTCATCATAAGTAGGGATGGCATAGTGTAAATTATGCATATGACTAGACATGTAGTTCAACTTGGCTTGAGTGTTTATGTGGAACTCCTCCCTATGTAGTTGCCGTCCTTCATTAAGTACACTGAACTCATTGAATGCCTTCGTCTGAGCTAGCTGGCGTTGGTTGAGTCCTTGAAGGCGCTTATCTTGACACTCTTGCCTTTCAGACACTTGATCGATGGCTTGAGTGAGCTGGAAATAATGTTCCATTTGCTGTTTATGCCACTCCCCTTGTTGATTCATACAATTAGAAAGGAGCTCTTCTTGACGATCCATCCTTTGAGCTTGAACATGCAGTTGTTGTTCTTGTCCCTCCATATAACTCCTTGCTAGTTCCTCAATGGCTCCATGAATGTGATTCAGGTTTATGTTGGTTGGGTCATAATATTCTCTTTGTTGGTGTTCTTCCTGATGAGACTCTTCTTGGTGAGCTCTTCCTTTTGGTTTTGGCTTTCCTATGTGAGGTCTTCTTTATTGTTGGGCTGGTGTCACATAGATTAGACCCTGAAATGTAATTAGCCTCCTAGGATTTAACCAATCTGGGTTGCTATCCTCGAAGACAACCTTGGCCTTCGTGCACAGTCTGAGGATGGTGTTGGGGTACTAAAGCTTGGCACCCGAATCAATCTTCTCAGTTGCCTCTTGAATCCCCTCAGCTATAAGCTCGTGCACATTGATATCTCCACCTTGTACTAAGCAATGTACCATAGTAGCTCGAGTGACGTTGACCTCGAAATTGTTTGCTGCTGGGAGGATAGATCTTCTCACGAGTTCAAACCATCCCTTGGCTTCAGGGCTGAGGTCTCCTCTCTTGATGAACTTGGGCCTCTTATCCGCATATCTTTCCCATTCAGCTCCTATAACACATATGTCATTCATAATTTGTTCGAGTTCATCATCATCAGGGCTCCTACTTACTCTTGCTTGATAACCGAGCTCATCAAAATGTGGTGATTTCAACTAAAGAGTCCTCGTTATAGCATTGGAGCTGAAATCCACCTCTCTCCCTCTTACACAACTTTTGAAGGTGGGGGCCTTGGTTTTGTCTTCTCTGACCACGTTTGCATAGAACTCTTTGATGAGGTTTACATTTATCTTCCCCTCCGGGTTCATAAGCCTTTGCCAACCCCTTTGTTCAATCTTCTCTCGAATCTATGGGCACTCATCCTCGTCAATTTGGAACGTTAACTTAGGCAGTATCTTCTTGAGCTTTATTCGTTCAAATTCAAGTTCATAGAATGCAGTTTTGAATCTCTTCTCATCGAAAGAAATGCTCTCTACTGGTTTCTTCCTCTTTTGCCTTTTGGAGCTTGATAATGCCATGAGTTTGAGTTTGATGTGTGAAGAGGGTGGAGGGTACGAATAGATGAGGAATTCAGTTGGTTAGGACAAGGTGTGATGAAGGAATTTGGATGCAGAAGGTGTGAAGTGTGAGAAATGGCACTTTGGATGTGAAGGGGAGGTACGGACTAGGACTCACTTATATGGGGAAGTGAGGAGGGAATGAAAGGTGTGGATTGCCGTGGTGGTTGTTTGATGGACGGTTGGGGTTTTATGTGGAATAAGCACAAGGATTGCCAACTTTATGATGGGGTTGGTTCAGTTTCCAAGTTTGTTCTTCTTCCAATGTTACATGGCCATATTTTCCAATGTATGCCCTTTGAAGACAAGTGTGTATTCTCCCTTCATGAAGTGGCCGAATTTTCCTTTCAATTCTTCATCAATAATCCTACAAAACAAAAGAAAAAGTGGTTAAAATTAATCTTGTAGAAAGTGGCGACAAAATTAAAATGCTTACTACTTTTTTTTTTTAGTTTTTGTTTTATCTAACTAAGTGCCGTTCATTAGTGCAAACCAACTGACTAACTCAACATCCATGTGTGCAACATTTGCAACACCAAACTTAGTTTGGTGCCGTGTGATGTAAAAGAAATGTTCAAGGCCTCTAAGAGTGACATGATATGGGTTACATTGATGTTCTCTTAGTGTGCCTTGAACACCAAACTTGTTCTTCACTATATGTTGCACACAATGACTCATGCAAATGCATATCAAGTTGATTTAAAATTCATGAACCTTGCATTATTAACTAATCTAAAAGCATATAAAACATGGGTTGCCTCCCATGAAGCGCTTCTTTAGCGTCACAAGCTTGACGTTTTGCCTTTATCAGGGTGGTTGGTAATGCTTCAGATCTTCCCCTCTTGCAATAGACCTATATCCATTGGCTTCATCAAGGATCTCCACATGTTCTAAGGAAAGAACTCTGTTAATGGTGAAGACCTTAGGTAACTGAGATGGGATAGTGGGGAGATGAGGTGGAATATCTGGGAAGTAGGCTGAGATCACTTTATCCCCCGGAGAAAAGTCCTCTGTAGGGATCTTCTTGTTCCTCCACCTCCTTAGTGCCTTATTCTTTGTCCCTTTTGATGATGCCTTGCTCTTTGTGACCTCCTCTTCTAAGGAAATTTTGTTGTTGGTCTCACAAGACTTTGGTGGTTTAGGTTCCTCCTGATTTTCCTTAAGCTGTGACAGCTGCTGAGTTCTTTGTTCATGAACTAAGGGGTTTCCCAGAGGTGTTGTTTGTGCTTCGGTGCTTGCTTCTTCCCTCGGTATCTCATTATGATCTTTGCTTGGTTCTTTGTTCTCTTGATCTGTTTCTAGTGAGAGTTTGAAGACATTGAAGCTGAGCTGTTCATCATGGATCCTCAAAATTAGCTCCCTTCGCTCCACATCTATGAGTGCTCTGGCTGTAGCTAGGAATGGTCTTCCCAATATGATTGGGTGAGTATGACTCTCTTCCATGTCTAAGATGACAAAGTCTGTGGGAAGAAAGTATTTCCCAACCTTTATTAACACGTTTTCTACCACACTTATTGCTTGTTTTTGAGTTTTGTCAGCCAGCCTAATGACTACATCTGTGGGCATTATCTCATTGATCTGCAGCCTCTTCATAAGGGATAAAGGCATTAAGTTGATGCTTGCTCCCAAATCACAGAGTGCTCTATCAAACAGTGTTTCTCCTATTACACAGGGAATGTGAAAACTCCATGGGTCCTTCCTTTTTATAGGCAACTCTGGTTGAATGAGAGCACTGCACTCCTTATTCATCACTATCGTTTGTCCTCCCTTGAGTGAGCTTTTCTTGGTCAGCAGCTCCTTCATATACTTGATGTATGAGGGCATTTGTTGGAGGGCCTTGATGAATGGTATGTTTACCTGGAGTGATGCAAACAGGTCAAGAAACCTTGAGTATATTCTCTTCTCTATAGCACCATTGAGTAATTGGGGAAAAGGTGCATAAAGTTTCAGTAGCTCCTTTTGTGTCAGCTCCTTTTGTAAAGTTTTGGGTTCTTGGTGATCTTTTTCCTGTTTCTCTGCTGATGTCTCTCCAAGTTGTTCTAATGGCTTGTTTTGCTTTTCCTCAGTCTCCTTATTACTTGTAGTAACCATCTTGCAATCTTCCCATCTGACTTTCTTTGCTTCACCTCTCAGATTTTTCTCTGTGTCACTTGGGAAGCTATCAGTAGGTTTGGGAATCTTTTCAGATAAGTATCCACTTGAAATTCCAGCCTCTTGATGGTGTCTCCCTGGTTCTTGATGCTAGCTCGCACCTCCTCTTTGAATACCTTATTATCTTGAATCTCTTTGCATATGCCCTCAAGCATAGTCTCAATTTTGGAGAGTCTATCTTCAGATGAGGGTGAGTTGAGAGTGGAGGGGTGAGTTTGGTTATTCTGGTTTTGGTATGGATGTGGAGAGGTGTTGTTAGGGTGGTGTTGATATGATCTTTGTGTGGAATATTGGTGAGCTGCATGGTTGTTGGGGTTGTGACGTCTCTGATCTTGGTTTTAATCTTGTTGATTTCCCCACCCAAAGTTTGGGTGATTCCTCCATCCAGGGTTGTTGGTTTTGGAGTACGGATCATGGTTTGCCTGGGTGAGTTTCCAATGTAATTGGCTTGTTCTTGCTCCTCCTCTGCCTCAGCATTCACTCCCTCTTGGGTTGCTGATGAGGTGGTGATTGCTGCCACTTGGTTCCTCTCCATCTTCTTGGTGAGGTCAGCCAGCTGCTTGGTAATAAGTTTATTTTGGGCCAGCAGTGCATCCACATTGTTCAGCTCCATCACTCCTCTAGTGTTGCCTCTTTCAGAAGCATAGAAGTAGTCATTCTCAGCTACAGTTTCAATGACATCTATGGCTTCTTCAATGGTCTTCTTCTTGTTCAGAGATCCCCCGGATGAATGGTCTACTACCTTCTTTGATTCATAAGAAAGGCCTTCATAGAAAATTTGTAGCTGCACCCATTCATTGAACATATCTGGTGGACACCTTCTTGTCAGGTCCTTAAACCTCTCCCATGCTTCATATAGAGTCTCACCATCCTACTGCCTGAATGTTTGCACCTCAGCTCTCAGCTTGTTAATCCATTGAGGAGAATAGAATCTTGCCAGGAATTTGTTTACCACATCTTCCCAGGTTCCTAAACTCTCCTTTGGGAAGGATTTCAGCCATTTGGATGCCTTGTCCTTGAGTGAGAAAGGGAACAGAAGTAGTCTATAGGTGTCAGGATGAACACCATTAGACTTCACAGTATCACATATCCTCAGAAAGGTGGTTAGATGTTGATTGGGGTCTTCTTGGACACTCCCTCCGAATGAACAGTTGTTTTGAACAAGGGTGATGAGCTGTGGCTTTAGTTCAAAGTTGTTGGCATGTATAGTTGGCCTTTGGATGCTACTCCCACAGTTTCCTGGGTTTGGGTTGATGTAAGAACCCAGCATGATTTGCTAGACCCTCTCTGCCATGGTTGTGAGCCTCTTTTTCATGATGGTTCTCCATGTTTTCATCCATGTCTGGTTCAAAATATTCTTCCTCTTCCTCAGCACCAACTACTCTCTTTCCTCTTGCTTCCCTCCTTAATCTAAGGAAGGTCCACTCAGGTTCAGAATCAAATGAAGTTGAAGCCCCGCTTCTTCTCCCTGTCATATAACCAACAAGGCACAAGCAAGGAACTAGATACAGAGACTATTCTTGTTAGAAATGCTGTTAGTGTGAGTGATACAATATATCAAATAGTTAGTGGGTTAGTGGACTGAATCATAAACAACTAAGAAAATAGGTAGTGGGAAGGGAAGAAAATAACTGAACAGAAAGTAAATTACTCAAATGAACTTAAATCAAACAAAAGAAAAAAAATGCTCAATCTAGTTATCCTCCAATTTAATCATTGTTGATACAAAATCAATCCCCGGCAACAGCGCCATAAACTTGATGCACACGGAAACTTGTCTCTCAACAATTTTCCTTCGGCAAGTGTACCGAATTGTCGTCAAGTAAAAACTCACAATAGAGTGAGGTCGAATCCCACAGGGATTGATTGGTCAAGCAACTTTAATTAGAGGAATGTTCTAGTTGAGCGAAGCAGAATTTGGTTTGAGTGTTACAGGAAATTAAATGGCGAGAAAGTAAATAGCAGAAAATGTAAATGCCGAAAGTAAAGAGCTGAAAGTAAATGGCGGAAGGTAAATTGCAGAATTTAAATGAGAATGGGGAAGATGCTCATAAAAGTAAATTGCAGAAATTAAAGAGAATGGGTAAGATCAGAAATGGGGATTCATTGGGCTAAGGAGATGTTGTATTCTCCGGATCAAATTCATTTTCATCTCTTCCTCAATCAATGCATTCATTGATCTCCTTGGCAATCTTAAGTGATCGAATTCCAATTCCTTGGCAATTCAATCTCTTAAATCTTGATCAATAGCCAATTTCTTGGTCAATTGCTCATGAGAAGAGATAAAGTATGGTCACTGATTATACCACATGCATTCCCAAATCAAGTGTTAGTAGGATTATAGTCACCATATCCAACCAACCCCAATTTGGTCCAACATGAGAAAGCATTTCTAGCATGATCTCTTCATTCCTCTCCCAAGGTTCAGAAGAGATCCAAGTATGAATAGCTTCTTTTCCAAGATAACTATCCAATTGGATGAAGATTGAAAGCTTTCTAGTAAAATCAAGAGAAAAGATAGAAGAAGAGTAATGAAAACTAGTATTGATCCATCAAATTACAACAGAGCTCCCTAACCCAATGAAAGGGGTTTAGTTGTTCATAGCTCTGGAAATAGAAAACAAAGATAGAGAATACATCATGAAAATTAGAACTAGAAGTGCAGAGAAAGTAAATTATACAGAGAGTAGTTCCCAATTTCCAATCCCCCAAAAAGCTTTTTTTTCCTAATTCAAATCTACCCCTATATATACTACTCCTCTGATCTTCTAGTTGGTTCTTCAAGTCTTGGATATGGGCCTTTGGATCTTAAGTTTGAAGCAGTTATCTTCTGCAGTGGGCTTAGCTTTACTTGCAGAGAAAAAGTGTGAAGTAGGCAGGGTGTTTAGCTCAGGACGTTAGTGGCGTTAACGTTAAGTGAGAGTGTGGGTTCGAGAACGTTAGTGACAATCACCTTTTTAACTAACGTTCCTCACCCAGGGATGGTCCACGTTAACTTCAATGTTAGTGGCACTAACGTGACCACTAACGTTGCATCTTGGTCCTTCGCACACGTTATTGGGACTCACCTTTCCCAATAACGTTGAGAGTCTTCCCTTCCCCCTACGTTAGAGTCCACGTTAACTAGGTTAAAGTGGCTCTTAACGTAAGCTTGCCAATCCTTCGAGAATGTTAGTGACACTTACCTTTGTCACTAACGTTCCAATGTGCCCCTACTTCCCACGTTAGAGTCCACGTTAACTAGGTTAACGTGGCTTCTAACGTAGCAATGATAGCCATTTCCAATGTTAGTGACAAAGTTGAGTGTCACTAACATTGGCTCATCATTCCCTTATCCACGTTAGCTTCCACGTTAACTAAGTTAACGTGGGAGTTAACGTTGCTCACATTGGCTCATTCCAACGTTAGTGACAATGGTGAGTGTCACTAACGTTGGCAATTCTTGCTCCCTCCACGTTAGCTTCCACGTTAACTAAGTTAACGTGGGAGTTAACGTGGCTCATTGTGGCTTAGCTCAACGTTAGTGACAAAGGTAAGTGTCACTAACGTTGGCTTCTCTTTTGCTTCTCAACGTTAGAGTCCACATTAACTGAGTTAATGTGGCTCTTAACGTGGCCAATTGTGAGCTTGGTCCAACGTTAGTGACAAAGGTAAGTGTCACTAACGTTGGCTTCATTTCTTTCTTTCACGTTAGAGTTCACGTTAACTTAGTTAACGTGACACTTAACATGGGCTATTATGGCTTCGAGGGCGTTATTGGCGATTACTTTTCTCATTAACTTTGCAAGTTAGCTCCCATTCCACGTTAGAGGTCACATTAGTTAGACTAACGTGGCTGCTAACGTGGTTCTTCCTTGCTTCCTTTGTCCTGAAATCAAGCAATAAAGTGCATCAAAGCTCTAGTCCCAGTCATGGGAAATGCATCATCCAATTTGTCATTAAATTCATACAAAATCCTCATGAAATCATGTAAAGTGCACAATGTATGCTTAAATCAAGATGTAAGTGAAATTCTACCAAAAACTTGCTTATTCCCTAAGAAAATACATGAAACTACGCTTAAAACAATAAAGAAAGGGTCAATGAAACTGGCCAAAATGCCCTGGCATCAGTCCATCCTTAACCATTTTCAGTTTATGGCCCGCAACTGTGTCTGGATGGCTAGTCTAAATGCCATCTTGGCAAGGGAGTTTAGAAAATCTCCTCTTAGTGCTACCAGCGGGTTTCTGGGGAGTGCTAAAGCTGAGTTTGAGAGGGTTAGTGGTCTGAATATTGAGTTGGAAGAGAAGGTTGCCGAGTTGGAGCTATCCTTGGAGAAGGAAAAGGCCCGAGCTACCAAGGCCGAGGCAGCGTCTAAGTTGTCGGAGGATATGAAGAAGAAAACTGAAGTGAGTTATACCCGCACTTATAGCGAGCTTCTGGAGGTGAAGGAGAAGCTTCAGTCCTCTTATGATGATTATGCTGAGTTGCAGGGTCATGTGGTCAATGGGATGAATGCGATGTATGAGAACTTGAAGGATCAAGTTCGTGTATTGGCTCCCGACCTCTACCTTAGTATTTTTAGCTTGGATAATGTGGTGGTTGATGGTAAGATCGTGCCTGTTCCAGATGAAAACGATGTCCTTGTACCCAACCTTAAGGCTGATTCTGTTCCGACCTCTTCTGCTAAGGCTATCCGTCCTGAGGTTGAACCCGATGTAGAGATCTTGAACCAGGCTGATGGTGTTATCAGGGCGGTCCTGATCAAGATCATTCCTCCCCCTTCCCGAGATGCAGCTATAGGGGAGGAGCTTGACCTTTTGTGACCTGTGCCTTTTATGTCTTCTCTTTATGAACAATTTATGTTATCTTTTGTGGCCCGACTTGTGGGTCTTGATGAACACTTTTGTAATAGTTTGTAGTTTATACACTGTGTTGTTTATTGTTCCTTTTAGTTGTCCTTTGGTGGTCTGACTTCATTCTGTCAGGCCTTTTTATGTTATTTTTGCAACTCTTTCTTTTGTCCGACCTTGATGGGCCGCTTTGTATGAGTTGATTTTATAACTTCTCACATTAATTTGAATCTCGTCGCTTTATCTTACCAACCGCATTGGGTTGGGTAATGATTTTCAGATTTTTTCGAGCATAAATTAATGCGCCTGGGTAGAAAACTTTTGAGGAATGATGAATTTTATTAAAATAAAATGCATGGGATGGAAATTTTTATACATGCCTGGTTGCCCTATAATTCGGGTGCCCCCAAGCTCTTGACCTGGTGCCTCATTAAAAAACCCTTTGCTGGGAAAAAGAGTGCACCTTAGTTCAAGGCTTTCTAGCTATAGTACCTTCTCAGGTTACAGGCGTGCCATGACCTTGGGAGCTCCCGTCCTTAGAGGTTGGCACCTTTTCCTAGTACTTCTGCCACCCGATATGGTCCTTTCCAATTTGCAACCAGCTTTTCTTCTCCCGACTTGCTTGCTCCGATGTCATTTTGGATGAGGATAAGGTCGTTGGTTGTGAAGCTTCTTTGAATTACCTTTTTGTTTTACCATAGAGCCATTCGACGCTTCAGCACTTCCTCCCTAATCCGAGCTCTTTCTCGGACCTCTGGAAGCAGGTCGAGAACCCATCTTTGTGCCTGGGGGTTTATTTCATCATTGTAGAAGATGACCCTAGGGGATCCTTTGTTTACTTCGATAGGAATCATCACCTCCATCCCGTAGGCCAATCGAAATGGCGATTCACCTGTGGTGGAGTAGGGGGTTGTCCGATATGCCCATAGGACTTGGGAGAGCTCTTCAGCCCAAGCTCCCTTTGCGTCCTGTATTCGGCGCTTTAGTCTGGCCAGTATGACCTTATTTGCCGCCTCGGCCTGTCAATTGGCCTGGGGATGTTCCACGGAGGTAAACTGGTGTGTGATTTTTAAGTTGGCCACTAGGTTTCTGAAACACATATCGGTGAATTGAGTTCCATTGTGAGGTTTGTTGGATGAGGCTTCTGTTATTGCACCCTGGCTTGGTGCTGGCTACCTTTGAGAGGGCGTTAACTCGAGTGTTTTGTTCTTGGGGTATGTGTTGGATTTTGCATTCACCAAAGCTCTTGAGATGCTCCTTGGTCCTATCTAGATATTTCTTCATGGTGGGGTCTTTTACCTGATAGCTTCCATCTATTTGTGAGGTAACTATCTGTGAGTCACTAAAGATGGTGAGTCTTAGTGCTCCGACCTCTTTGGCTAGCTTTAAACGAGCCAGCAGGGCTTCGTATTCAACTTGGTTGTTTGAAGCGGGCAGCTTGACCTTTAGGGATAGTTCTATTTGAGTCTCTTAATCGCTTTCTAGGATGATGCCTACCCCGCTCCCGACCTTGTTTGACGAGCCGTTGACATACATGCTCCACGAGACGGGTGCTCCCAGGGTGTCGGCGTATTCAGTGATGAAGCCGGGCAAATACTGGGATTTTATGGCAGTCCGAGCTTCATACTTAAGGTTGAACTCGGATAGCTCAGCTGCCCACTGTAGAATTCTGCCCGCCAAGTCCGTCTTCTGTATGATGTGCTTCATCGGTTGATTGGTTCGGACTTTGATGGCGTGGGCTTGAAAGTAGGGGCGGAGTCTTCAGGATATGAGTATGAGGGCGTAGGTGAACTTTTCTATAGTCAGCCCCTTGTAGGGCTTTGTTGACGAAGTAGATAGGCTACTGTCTCTCTTCGTCTTCTCGGACTAGGGCTGAGGCTATTGCACGGCTTCCGACTGCTAACTATAATACTTGTTCCTTTCCTTGCACGGGTCGGGTCAAGTGATGACAAGTCATCTTAGCCTAGTTTTACTAGTCTTTTTCCTTGATTTCAATAAGTTTTATGCACTTTCTTGCACTATAAGTTAGTAATTTGGATTGGAAGTGCATAGTTTTTTTGAATCAATCAACCACCCTTTAATTGATACAAAATCATGAGGTTTAAGCTAAATTTAATTGATAATTAATTGATTTATAAACCTTGTGAATTTTGTGATACTTTGATTGGTTGTTTTGATTACTTGTAGGTGAAGAAAAGAAAGAAACAAGGGAAGCGTGGCCTAAGGAAAGAAAAAGCGTGGCCCATGACCATTTGTTCCTTGGCATCATGAACTGACATGCATTAATGCTTATGCATGCATCATGGCATTACATGAATGAACGTTCAAAGTTCATTAATTAGCATTGCTAATAAAAATTAATGCATGTATAAAGCATTTGATCATTAAAGAATGAATGCTACATTAATACATTGGCATTAATTAATAAAGCCAATAAAAGCATGCAATATTAAAGCCAAATTGGCTAAAGAACATATCAAGCCCTTTCAACGTTAATGCAATTGGCTTTATTAATTAATTAATGAATACATGCATGATTTTTAATTGCCAATGAAGAAATGAATGAATATTAGCATTCATTGGCATAGCACATGCACCAGGGGAGGCCAACGTTTGTGACCAAGTTTGCCTCAAACTTAGAGGCAAACGTTGGCATGGCATATGCACCAGGGGAAGGCAACGTTTGCTCCAACGTTTGCCTCAAACGTGAGGTCAAACGTTGGCGCCACAAGAACAAGCAAAAGCACCCCTGGAGAAAACCAACGTTTGCACCAACGTTTGCCTAAAACATTGAGGCAAACGTTGGCTGAAGAAGGAGCAAGGGAAGGCAACGTTTGCGCCAACGTTTGCCTCAAACGTGAGGTCAAACGTTGGCGCCAAAGAGAAGAGAAAGAACACTCCTGGGCATGGCAACGTTTGAGCCAACGTTTGCCTCAAACGTGAGGTCAAACGTTGGTGCCATAAAAGCAAAGAAGAGCACCTCTGTTTGATGCATTGAGTGAGCCATGTTTGCGCCAACGTTTGCCTCAAACGTTGGGCCAAACGTTGGCCAAAGGAGTAGCATGGGGGAACCACGTTTGAGCTCACGTTTGACCTCAAACGTTGGCTCAAACGTGGAAGATAACAACTTGGCCGAGCTGCATAATGTCACACAAGGGACGTTTGAGTCAACGTTTGCCTCAAACGTTGACTCAAACGTGAATGGTTCATGGCCCGGTTCACTAATGGATTTCTTCCCAACACCAAGAGCAATCAACGGAGGCTACTATCAACCCAATTCCATCAAGACTAAAGGCCCAATTCAAGGCTTAATGATCATTTGAAGAAAGTGTATAAATAGCTTAGGATTTGAAGTTTCAGAGAGCTTCCTTTTTAGAATTTTTAATACTTGCAGTAGAGAGCTCAACTTAGTAGTTGCTTTTAGAATTTGAGAGTTCCTGGGAAGGAGAATTGAATTCTCTTCCTCTGGGTTGTTTTTGTTTTCTTTTCTACACACTTTGTCTGAGTCTTGAGTGTTGAGAATTGAAGGAATTCTGTTTCAATCTCACCTTGAGATCTCTCTGTTTTGATTTACTGCATCATTGAGAATTTACGATTTCACTTCTTTTCTTCTATTGCTGGATCTTTACTTTTCTTGCAATTGAAGAGAAGTGAATTCTCAATATCCAAAGCTCTCCGAAAACTATTATGAAAATTCAAAGGGAAAGCTCCCCGAAGAACTTGAATTCTATCCTATTTATACACTTTCTTCAAATGATCTTCAAGCCTTGAGTTGGGCCTTTGCTCTTGGTGGAATTGGGTTGAAAGAGGCCTTGGTTGATTGCTCTTGGAGTTTGGAGAAGAACCAAAGTGAACCAAATGAACCGGGTTGGAGTTTTGCAAAAAGTTGGAGTAAAAGTTTGAGCAAAAGTTAGGGTCTAACTTTTGGTCCAACTTTTCATGTCAGCCCCCATATTTTGCTGATACCCGCGTTGGTGCAAAAGTTAGGGGTCTAACCTTTGCTCCAACGTTGGCCTTTCCTAGTGCACTAATGGCGCCAACGTTAGCCCAAAAGTTAGAGGCTAACGTTGGCGCAAACTTTTGCTCCTCCCCTTGTATCTTTCATGTGCCAACGTTAGCCCAAAAGTTAGGGGCTAACGTTGGCGCAAACTTTTGGTGGCCAGGGAGGTTTTTCTTATGCCAACGTTAGCCACCAAGTTAGGGGCTAACGTTGGCGCAAACGTTTGGTGCCCAGGGGTGATTTTCATGTGCCAACGTTAGCCCAAAAGTTAGGGGCTAACGTTGGCACAAACTTTTGGTACCCAGGGAGTGATTTTCAAGTTCCAACGTTAGCCCAAAAGTTAGGGGCTAACGTTGGGGCTAACTTTTCACCCAAAAGTTTGTGCAAAAGTTTGAGGCTAACTTTAGGTCCAGCTTTTTGCTTCCTGGTTCAATTTCACTTATTCCATTGTCCTCTCTTTACTCCTAGCTATTCCTTCTTGCTTCAACCTTTCTCCAAGCTTTCTTCACCTATCATTAATCAACCAAATACATCAAAGCTATGCTTAAAATCATGAGATATTCATTCTTTCATAATATGTGACAATTATAGTATAAAACCTCATGAAATAGCATGAATTCATACATGGTTGATTAAATCAAAGGAAACATGAAAATCTACCCAATTAGCTTGCTTATAGTTCAAGAAAGTGCATAATTCTAATGAAAACAAAAGAAAAAGGCTAGTGAAACTAGGCTAAGATGACTTGTCATCACAACACCAAACTTAAAGCTTGCTTGTCCCCAAACAAGAAATGAATTATGCTCATATGTTCTTTCACTTAAGACGGATTGAAGAATAAATTGTAAGGTCCTGTGAGTGAAGTGATCAAGTAACAGTGGGGTGAACTCTAAATCATATGCTCATGCAAGGGCTTCAGTGCTCACTAGTCCTCACATATTGGGATTCTTAGGTCTTAGGATTTTCATCCAAATGGTATCATGGAGATCTCTATATATGTGTCACCTTGAAGCAGCTTATCATTTCTTTGCTTTGCCCTTGACTCTAAGTGTCATGTCTCAAAGCGGCTCTTTTAAATAAGCTTTCAATCAATACTCCTAAACCAGTTGGTTTTAAGGTATTAGGTGTTAAAGGACCCCTAAGGATTTACTTGCTCAAGCCTCTTTCTTTGACACAACTCAACCACAAGCATTTACTAGGCTAACAACTCTTTGAGTCATTGTTTCTTCTTTCTTTTCTGCCTAGTAATTGATGCTCAGAGCCTTGGGCCATGTTCTTTTTATCTTTGTATTTTCTTTTCTTTCTTTTGTTTTGTTTGCTGCTTCTTGGATCAATAAATTTTTGAGAATCTCCACAATACTTCTTTGAACTTCATGTCCTGCCTATGAGCTCCCATGCAAGTTTTCACAAGCATGCAACCTCAATACATAATCATACAACTAGAACCACCACTTCTCCTAATTTTTTGCTTGCCTCAAAATTGTTTAATTCCTCAATCCTTCTTTTCAAATAACTTTCATGTGATGCAATTCTTGAATCATTGAGTACAAACAAGTTTTGAAGAGAAAAATGTTGTGAATAATCAAGCATCTTGCTTATTGAATTACAGAAAAACTATGCTATGCAGACAGATAATCAGGGAAACTAAACCACTTTCAATCATAGCAGTGTTTGATGTAAGATAATCACTTAACAATACAACCTTTTGGAGTTCGCTTGCTTTCCTTCTTCTCATCATCATCATTGCTGGCCTTTAGGTTCATCTTTTGTTTCTTTGATTGATGATTCTTAATCCTTCCAAAAGCTTGTATGGACCTCTGCAATGATATTGAAAGTTGCTTGTTCCCCAAGCACTTGGAAACAATGGTTAGTCTGGCTGATTTATTTATGGGCTTTTAAACTTACTTTGGTGTGAGAACACTAAACTTAGTACCTTGCCAATGGGTTTCATGCATCAAATTAACCATGTGTAATAACTTTTTTCTTTTCTTCTTCTTTTTCAAAAGCAATAAAACTGAAAACTAGGAAACAGCAGAATAGTTAACTAGTTCATCCAACATGCTTGAAGCCAGCATTATGCAGAGAGTGAGAATGTGTTTTATAATGGGATTTTGGTGAAACACCAAACTTAGAATCCTGCATTCTCCTTTAGATTGTTTTGGTGTGCAACACCAAACTTAGCTTCTTGCATTATAGATAGAACTAATTAACCTTTTTATTAAAATAGATATGAAAAGATAGTTACCTCCGGTTGGGTTGCCTCCCAACAAGCGCTCTTTTATTGTCACTAGCTTGACATCCTTCACGCTGTGCTCATGGAAGTTGAGGCTTCTGTTGCCTTAGGTTTCCTCCTCTCGCTATGGGCTTCCTTCCCTCTGTTTCTCTTTCCATAGCCCTCTTACTTTCCTCCATGACTCCCTTCTCTTTCAACACAGCATCCTTTTCATGGCTCTTTGGGTTCAGAGTCCCCTCCTTCTCACTCAATTCAGCAAGGTTTTGAACAAGTTGTTCCATCTGCCTTTCAAGTCTTCTGAGTGAAGCCTCCTGGTTCTTGCTTATCGTCTCTTGATGTTTCTTTATTTCTTCCCGCTCTATTACCATCATTTCTTGAATTTTTATGGACCTCTCCATCAGCATTTCTAGAATATAGATTCTTTGAAAGGTTGGAAGTGGTTGTGGCTGTGTCAATTGTGGTGGTTGATGAAGGTCATTTTGAGCGAATGGTGAGGTAGGACGGGGTTGGAAGTGTGTGTGATTGTTGTTGTGGGGGTGTGTTTTAAGTTGGTTTTTGAAGCTGGGATTGTTGCAGTTGAAGTCCCTTGGTTTTTGGTTTTGGTTCTCAACCCCCCTCCCATTAGAATGAGTTCTCCAAGGTGGATTGTACACATCATTCTGAGGCCTGTGTTGGAGCATGCTAGAGTGATTGCTTGGAGATTGTAGTTGCTCATAACTCTGTTGCTCATGGTTAATGACCCCAAAACTGTGTTCAGCTTGATTACTCCCATATGAGCTTTGAGTCAGGTTGTATGTATGTATTACAGCATGTCTCAACTCAGTGATTTTCCTAGCCATCATGTCCAGTTGTTGTAGAGTCTGCTGATGTATCTGCTTGTTTTGGCTTACTACTGCACGAGCACCTTCAATTTCTTTCTCTTGTGTGAATGGATGCACTTCTGCCTCTGGCTTAACAATTCTTTGTGATGGGTTCAATTTGACTAGGAGCCCATTCATCAGTTCTTCCCATCCGATAATGCTTCCTTGTGGAAAAGCTTCAAACCATTGGGCAACATCATTCATGGCTATGGATAGTTGCTTTGAACTATGGGTTACATTATCATCCAAGGTGGGGATATTACTCTCATGATTGCTAGAATTTGTTGAGTTCCCCTCCATGATCTGCACAGTCACAAAAATTCAAGTGATGATTGAATATTTTCAAGCTCAGAATGTGATTCAGAAGGTTAGCTGGCACAAAGTATCAAACAGTTGATAGACTTGGGAGATTAGTGGCAGAAATTGCTTCTCTTGTGTAAGCAAGAGCATTGCATAGAGCCAGAAATTTCCCGGAAAACTTCACTTTGTTGCTAAAGCGAAGTTTCAGTCATCTCAGGCAAAAATTCAAACAGTTAGTGGGTTAGTCGAAATTAGAGAAAAATAAAGAGAAAGTGCTTGATCTAGATCACCACCTCACTTAATCATTGTCAATCTAATCAATCCCCGGCAACGGCGCCAAAAACTTGATGAGTATTTTGGTGGAAAAATGAATTTCTCCCAAAACACACAAATCTAACCGGCAAGTGTACCGGGTCGCATCAAGTAATAAAACTCACGGGAGTGAGGTCGATCCCACAGGGATTGAAGGATTGAGCAATTTTAGCTTAGTGGTTAATTTAGTCAAGCGAATCAGGATTTGGTTGAGTGATTTGTGATTTGCAGAAATTAAATTGCATGGAAAGTAAAGGGAATGGGTAAATTGCATGAAGTTAAAGAGAGCAAGAAATTAAAGTGCTCAATCTTAAAGAACAAGAAATTAAATGGCAGAAACTTAGAATGCAAGAAATGTAAATTGCGGAATCTTAAAGTGCAAGAAATGTAAACGGCTGGAATTGTAAAGGGAATTGGGGATTGGATTTGCAGAATTTAAACAAGGAAAAGTAAATTGCATCAAACAGAAGAGTAAAAGAGTGTTTGGGTTGAATCGGATCTGAAGCAAAACAAGTAAATGAACATGAAAAGCAAAAAACAGAATGTAAATTGGAATTTCAGATCTCAGGGGTCCAGAGACTAGAAAACCAGGTCTAGATCTCACTACCTTCCTTGATCCAACAAGAACAATTGCAAGGGAAAAGTAAATTGCGAAGAAAGTAGATGAAGAGCAATTAACAGAAATTAAATTCAATCAAGCAGTAAATAAAGCAGAGAGATCCAAGGATGAGATTGAAACAGAATTTCTTCAATTCTCCAACCCAAGATCCAAGACAATTGTAATTGAAATTGAAAGCAATAAAACTAAGAGGAAGAGAAGTGAATTCTCCTTCCCCAAGACTAAGAAATTAAAGATCACTCAATATCCAAAGCTCTCCGAAAACTATTATGAAAATTCAAAGGGAAAGCTCCCCGAAGAACTTGAATTCTATCCTATTTATACACTTTCTTCAAATGATCTTCAAGACTTGAGTTGGGCCTTTGCTCTTGGTGGAATTGGGTTGAAAGAGGCCTTGGTTGATTGCTCTTGGAGTTTGGAGAAGAACCAAAGTGAACCAAATGAACCGGGTTGGAGTTTTGCAAAAAGTTGGAGTAAAAGTTTGAGCAAAAGTTAGGGTCTCACTTTTGGTCCAACTTTTCATATCAGCCCCCATATTTTGCTGATACCCACGTTGGTGCAAAAGTTAGGGGTCTAACCTTTGCTCCAACGTTGGCCTTTCCTAGTGCACTAATGGCGCCAACGTTAGCCCAAAAGTTAGAGGCTAACGTTGGCGCAAACTTTTGCTCCTCCCCTTGTATCTTTCATGTGCCAATGTTAGCCCAAAAGTTAGGGGCTAACGTTGGCGCAAACTTTTGGTGGCCAGGGAGGTTTTTCTTATGCCAACGTTAGCCACCAAGTTAGGGGCTAACGTTGGCGCAAACTTTTGGTGCCCAGGGGTGATTTTCATGTGCCAACGTTAGCCCAAAAGTTAGGGGCCAACGTTGGCGCAAACTTTTGGTACCCAGGGAGTGATTTTCAAGTTCCAACGTTAGCCCAAAAGTTAGGGGCTAGCGTTGGGGCTAACTTTTCACCCAAAAGTTTGTGCAAAAGTTTGAGGCTAACTTTAGGTCCAGCTTTTTGCTTCCTGGTTCAATTTCACTTATTCCATTGTCCTCTCTTTACTCCTAGCTATTCCTTCTTGCTTCAACCTTTCTCCAAGCTTTCTTCACCTATCATTAATCAACCAAACACATCAAAGCTATGCTTAAAATCATGAGATATTCATTCTTTCATAATATGTGACAATTATAGTATAAAACCTCATGAAATAGCATGAATTCATACATGGTTGATTAAATCAAAGGAAACATGAAAATCTACCCAATTAGCTTGCTTATGGTTCAAGAAAGTGCATAATTCTAATGAAAACAAAAGAAAAAGGCTAATGAAACTAGGCTAAGATGACTTGTCATCAGTTTCCATTTTAGATCCAGTTCAATTCAAGTCATATTCTATTCTTCTATGTGTTGAGATTTACTGTTCTTTTGTTTAATTCTTGCAATCCCACATCCCTGACCCATTTACAATTCAAGCCATTTACATTTCTTGCACTTTAAGATTTTGTAATTTACATTTCTTGCGTTCTAAGTTTCTGCCATTTAATTTCTTGTTCTTTGAGATTCAGAACTTTTATTTTCTGTTCTCTTTAATTTCCTGCAAATTACCCATTCCCTTTTACATTCTATGCAATTTAATTCCTGTCAACACAATTTCACACAATCAACACTTGTTTGCTTGACTAATTCAACCACTAAACTAAAATTTCTCAATCCTTCAATCCTTGTGGGATCGACCTCACTCACGTGAGTTATTATTACTTGATGCGACCCGGTACACTTGCCGGTGAGTTTTGTGTTGGATCGTTTTCCACACATCAAGTTTTTGGCGCCGTTGCCGGGGATTGAATAGATTGACAATGATTAAGTGAGGTGGTAGTTTAGATCAAGCACTTTTTCTTTAATTTTGACTAACCCACTAACTGTTTGAGGATTTGCTTCTACTAACCCACTAATTGTTTGAAGTTTTGTCTCAACTGACTACACTCAATTTTCAAAAGTACCACTGTGTGTTCCGCTTGTTGATTTATATGTCACAGGTTGAGAAGAGAACCAAGAAATGGAGAAAAATCCAACAAATCCACAAGTGGGAGTGGCCAACGACAATGGTCAGCCCCAAAGGAGAGTATTGGCTTCATATATATTTGCTAATCCAAGGCATTGTGGGAGTAGCATCCTTACCCCAAATGTCGATGTAAATAACTTTGAATTGAAGCCCCAACTTATCACCTTGGTGCAGAACAACTGTTCTTATGGAGGAGGCCCCTTGGAAGATCCAAACCAGCACCTATCCACCTTCTTGAGGATTTGTGACACTGTCAAAACTAATGGAGTGTATCCTGACAGTTACAAGCTACTGCTGTTTCCATTTTCTCTCATAGACAAAGCCACTCAATGGTTAGAATCTTTCCCAAGAGACAACATCAATAATTGGGATGATCTAGTAACCAAGTTCCTTGCCAAGTTTTACCCACCTCAAAGAGTTATTAGATTAAAGACCGAAGTACAAACATTCACACAAATGGATGCTGAACCCTTGTATGACGCATGGGAACGATACAAAGCTCTGATCAGGAAGTGCCCACCTGGAATGTTCAGTGAGTGGGACAGATTGCAGAATTTCTATGAAGGCTTGACATTGAAATCTCAAGAGGCTTTGGATTATTCAGCAGGAGGCTCTTTACAACTAATGAAAACTGCAGAGGAAGCCCAAAATCTCATTGATATGGTGGCCAACAACCATTTCTTTGCTCACCAAAGGCAACGCCAACCATCACAAAGGAAATGAGTGATGGAGTTGGAAGGAGTGGACTCAATTCTGGCTCAAAACAAAATGATGCAGCAGCAAATTCAACAACAATTTGAGCAAATGGCCAAGAGGATTGATAGTCTCCAAGTTGTAGCAATCAACACAAGCCAATCATCAACCAAGTGGGGGAAAAATGAAGAATACCAAGAAGATCAGCAGCAGGAACAACCTCAATATGTGCACAACCAAAGCTCCGGCCAAAATGAAGTCTATGGTGACACCTACAATCCATCCTGGAAGAACCATCCAAACATAAGATGGGGAGATAACCACACTCAAAACCAGCAACCATGGCAAGGAAATTCAAACCAAAACAACTCAAGAAATAACCAAAACCACAATCAGCAAAATCCTAACCCCAATCCATATAGAAAACCCCAAAACAACCACCCAAATTCCAGTTACTATCCACCCAATAACCAAACCACTAACCAAAATACCTATCATCAACATTCAACATCTCACAACCAGCGACAAGCATCACAAGACACTCAAAGAATCTCCAAGTTGGAGATATTGATGGAAAAGATGATGAAGCACCAAGAGATAATGATGGAAAAACTCATGAAAAATTAAGAGATGGCCAGACAAGATCAAGAAACAGCAAGAAAAGATCAAGAAGCATCAAGAAAAGATCAAGCTATAACAAGCAAAAACCAAGAAGCTTCAATTAGAAATCTTGAGAGGCATATGGAACAAATGGCTAAACAAATTGCAGAGATGGGTGAGAAACAATCAAATGCATCCCCTATTGCCACTCAAGACCACCCAAGGGACAAAGGAAAAGCTACAAAGTGGGAGGAGTGCAAGGCAATCATAGTGGGAAGTGAGAAGACTAGAGGGAAAGAAGTCATCAATCAGGAAGAACACAACAGAGAAGTTCCACAAGAAGAGACAGAAGAGAGAAGAGAAAATGATAGAAAGACCAAGAATGCAAAAAGCTCAAAGAGAGACAATAACATCCTTGAAACACAGCTACAGGAGAAGAAGGAAGGGGTGAAGCCAGATGTCCCCAAACTTCCGTACCCTCAGAGGTTCAAAAAAGAAAATGAGGATAAGCAATATTCAAAGTTCCTGGACATATTCAAGACACTTAGCATCAATATTCCTTTCTTAGAAGCACTTGAACAGATGCCAGTGTATGCCAAATTTATGAAGGAAGTGCTGACAAAGAAAAAGTCCCTAAAAGAAGGTCAAATTGTTGAGATGACAATGGAATGTAGTGCTATTCTCCAAAGAGAGTTGCCAGAGAAGAAAGATGATCCTGGGAGTTTTTATATACCTTGCACCATAGGAAACATAACAATTGAGAAGTCATTATGTGATCTTGGTGCAAGCATAAATTTGATGCCTTTGTCTCTAATGAGGAAACTCCAAATTGTCGAGCTGAAATCCACACGAATACTTCTTCAAATGGTTGATAAATCCATTCAGCAAGCACTTGGAGTTGTAGAGAATGTGCTGGTAAAAGTGGGAAAATTCCTTCTCCCAACTGATTTTGTCATCCTGGATATAGAGGAGGACCCTAACACTCCCATCATTCTGGGGAGGCCTTTCCTGGCCACGGGCAGAGCATTGATAGATGTTGAAAAAGGGGAATTGTTGCTAAGAGTGCATGATGAGCACCTAGCATTCCATGTTTTTAAAACCCTGCATGAGCCCACTCAAGAAGAAGATTGTATGGAGGATAAAGCCAGGGATCAAAGCTTGAAGGAGGTAGTCAATGAGTTAGCTCCAAGACTTCTAAATCCATGCTTGAAAGTAGTAGAGATGGTGCAGCAAACCAAAGAAATCAAGAAGGAACTAGATCCAAAACCTCCAGATGAGAAATTCAACATCTCAGATAAGGAACCACCAAGGCAGGGAGTATCTTTTGAGAAAGAAAAGAAGAGGCCAAGAGGGTGGAGAAACAAGAAGATCCCTACTGAAGGCTTTTCACCAGGGGATAAAGTGATGTTGAACACCCAACCAATGAAGGTGTGTCCACAATTATCTGAGTACTATACTGTGAACCGGATCCTTTCACTTGAACTCCTAGAAATCATTAAAGAGGAGACCGGAAGGAAGTTCACAGTAAGAGGAGAAAAGCTAAGGCACTATGCTTATCAGCCTCCATGATCAAAGAACAAGATGTCAAGCTAGTGACAATAAAGAAGCACTTGTTGGGAGGCAACCCAACCTGAGGTAATTTTCTCTTCATAGCTAATTTAATAAAAGAGTTGAATATATTTCTCTGTATTGCAAAGAGCTAAGTTTGGTGTTGCACACCAAAATAATTAAGGGGTGAATGTTGGATGCTAAGTTTGGTGTTCCACCAAAAATTTCATTAAGAACACATTGCACCCTCAGCATGATCAGTATCGGCTCCAAACCATCAGAGAAACTGCTTAACAATTGTCATGTTTCTAGTTTTTAGTTGTTTTCTAGTTCATAGTTTGTTTTCTAGTTCATAGTTTATTTCCTTAATAAAAGTACTTGATGTTTCATGCATGTATTTATTTTGCTACATATAGAAGTAGGCAAGGAACTAAGTTTGGTGTTCCCACACCAACTTAGGTTCACAGAATCACAAGCATACATGCATGCTAACTGCCTCTCAAGTGCTTAGGGAACAAGCAACTTTCAATATCTTTTGTAGGAAGTCATTCAATCTCTTGGAGGAAAAGATACATCATCATGGACAGAGGAAGGACATGGAACCCAACAATGATGATGACACAGATGAAACAAATAGACTCCAAGAGGTTGTATTGTTCTCTAACTGATTCTAGTTCAAATATGTTAATTGAAAGTGCAAATGTCCCCTGTTGATTAGTATCTTTCTAGATTCATTTACTGTCTGCGAGTTTGTTTGTTTTCATGCTGTTATGGCTTACTAGTCTAAGTGCTTGATTCATTCTCATCTTACTTGAATTATATGCTTTGTTCCTCATGCTTGAATAAAAGAAAAATAACTGTGAAATAGAGAAAGAGTAAAAGTCTGGTATGATATGAGACAAAATAAGATTATGTGGTGGTATGTGCTGGTTCATTAGTTGATTTATAAATAAGGCTGAATGCAGGCATGACTTTGTGATATAAACTTGAGTTACATTTCATGAAACTTGACAAATGAAAAAAGTCCAACATAAAAGAAAGAAAATACAAGAGAAATAAGCAAAAAGAAATACACAAGGCTGGGCACCAATGGCTGCAAATTTGGATAAATGCTTGTGATGCTCTTGTACAAAGATAGGCTTGGATAACTAGGTTCTAAGGGGTGCTTCATCACCCGGCAACTTGAGTTAACTAACCCGGGATTGCCAACTGAAAGTCCACCATCAAGAGCTACTTTGAGACAAAGCATTTAGTAACCCAAAGAGGTGCTGGGCATCAATTTCCAAAGAACAAACAGAGATGAACAAAACAAGCTAAATGCCTATGATGTGTGTGTGCTAAGGAGAGGCTTAAGCAAGTAAGCCCATAGGGATGTTTCAACACCTAGCATCTTGAACCAACTGGGGCGGGAATGCTGGCTGAAAGCTTACTCTAAAAAGCTGCCTTACAACATAGCATTAAGCCTTAGCCAAGAAAGAGAGCAACAAAAAAAAAAAAAAAAACGTAGGGACCAAACAATAACAAGTCTCATTTTTTTGTAATTCAAGTAAGAATCCAAAGGGATGTTGATGTCTCAGCCACAGACTAAAAATCACTAAGATACCATGCATAAAAACCCCATTTACCAGTATTCAATGTCTTCCAATAAAAGGCTTATACACTTCTCTGCTTCTAGTAATTTTCTTTATGTTTTACTGCTTGCTTGGGGACAAGCAAGTTTTAAGTTTGGTGTTGTGATGACAAGTCATCTTAGCCTAGTTTTACTAGTCTTTTTCTTTGATTTCAATAAGTTTTATGCACTTTCTTGCACTATAAGTTAGTAATTTGGATTGGAAGTGCATAGTTTCTTTGAATCAATCAACCACCCTTTAATTGATACAAAATCATGAGGTTTAAGCTAAATTTAATTGATAAATTGATTTATAAACCTTGTGAATTTTGTGATACTTTGATTGGTTGTTTTGATTACTTGTAGGTGAAGAAAAGAAAGAAACAAGGGAAGCGTGGCCTAAGGAAGGAAAAAGCATGGCCCATGACCATTTGTTCCTTGGCATTACATGAATGAACGTTCAAAGTTCATTAATTAGCATTGCTAATAAAAATTAATGCATGTATAAAGCATTTGATCATTAAAGAATGAATGCTACGTTAATACATTGGCATTAATTAATAAAGCCAATAAAAGCATGCAATATTAAAGCCAAATTGGCTAAAGAACATATCAAGCCCTTTCAACGTTAATGCAATTGGCTTTATTAATTAATTAATGAATACATGCATGATTTTTAATTGCCAATGAAGAAATGAATGAATATTAGCATTCATTGGCATAGCACATACACCAGGGGAGGCCAACGTTTGCGACCAAGTTTGCCTCAAACTTAGAGGCAAACGTTGGCATGGCATATGCACCAGGGGAAGGCAACGTTTGCGCCAATGTTTGCCTCAAACGTGAGGTCAAACGTTGGCGCCACAAGAACAAGCAAAAGCACCCCTGGAGCAAACCAACGTTTTCCTAAAACGTTGAGGCAAACGTTGGCTGAAGAAGGAGCAAGGGAAGGCAATGTTTGCGCCAACGTTTGTCTCAAACGTGAGGTCAAACGTTGGCGCCAAAGAGAAGAGAAAGAACACTCCTGGGCATGGCAACGTTTGAGCCAACGTTTGCCTCAAACGTGAGGTCAAACGTTGGCGCCATAAAAGCAAAGAAGAGCACCTCTGTTTGATGCATTGAGTGAGCCACGTTTGCGCTAACGTTTGCCTCAAACGTTAGGCCAAACGTTGGCCAAAGGAGTAGCATGGGGAACCACATTTGAGCTCACGTTTGACCTCAAATGTTGGCTCAAACGTGGAAGACAGCAACTTGGCCGAGCTGCATAATGTCACACAAGGGACGTTTGAGTCAACGTTTGCCTCAAACGTTGACTCAAACGTGAATGGTTCATGGCCCGGTTCACTAATGGATTTCTTCCCAACACCAAGAGCAATCAACGGAGGCTACTATCAACCCAATTCCATCAAGACTAAAGGCCCAATTCAAGGCTTAATGATCATTTGAAGAAAGTGTATAAATAGCTTAGGATTTGAAGTTTCAGAGAGCTTCCTTTTTAGAATTTTTAATACTTGCAGTAGAGAGCTCACCTTAGTAGTTGCTTTTAGAATTTGAGAGTTCCTGGGAAGGAGAATTGAATTCTCTTCCTCTGGGTTGTTTTTGTTTTCTTATCTACACACTTTGTCTGAGTCTTGAGTGTTGAGAATTGAAGGAATTCTGTTTCAATCTCACCTTGAGATCTCTCTGTTTTGATTTACTGCATCATTGAGAATTTACGATTTCACTTCTTTTCTTCTACTGCTGGATCTTTACTTTTCTTGCAATTGAATTCTCAATTTGGATCTAGGAAGGCATTGAGATCTAGACTTGGTTATCTAGTCTCTTGGGTCCTGAGATCTGGAGTCATCATTTTATTTTCTCTGTTGAATGCTTTTCAAATTCATTTACGTTTCCATTTTAGATCCAGTTCAATTCAAGTCATATTCTATTCTTCTATGTGTTGAGATTTACTGTTCTTTTGTTTAATTCTTGCAATCCCACATCCCTGACCCATTTACAATTCAAGCCATTTACATTTCTTGCACTTTAAGATTTTGTAATTTACATTTCTTGCGTTCTAAGTTTCTGCCATTTAATTTCTTGTTCTTTGAGATTCAGCACTTTTATTTTCTGTTCTCTTTAATTTCCTGCAAATTACCCCTTCCCTTTTACATTCTATGCAATTTAATTCCTGTCAACACAATTTCACATAATCAACACTTGTTTGCTTGACTAATTCAACCACTAAACTAAAATTGCTCAATCCTTCAATCCTTGTGGGATCGACCTCACTCACGTGAGTTATTATTACTTGATGCGACCCGGTACACTTGCCGGTGAGTTTTGTGTTGGATCGTTTTCCACACATCATCAAAACCGGTGGTTGCCCAAGGAATGATTTGATTTCTTAAAGGCCTTCTCACATTCTGGAGTCCACTCAAATTTCTTCCATTTCCTTAGGATCGAGTAGAAGCGGAGAGACCTTATGGCAGATCTGGCCAGGAATCTAGACAAGGCGGCTAGCCTTTCCATTCAGCTATTGTACTTCCTTTACACAGGTCGGGCTTTTTATGTCGAGTATAGCTCGACATTTGTCCAGGTTTCCCTCCATGCCTCTTTGAGTCAGCATGAAACTCAAAAACTTGCCCGCTTCCACTGTGAAAGTGCACTTCATGGGGTTTAGCCTCATATCGTGCCACCTTATGGTGGAGAATACCTCTGTTAAGTCAGACAGAAGTGTCTCGGAGAATACTTTGTTCATTAGTCGCTCATATGTAGCCCCGGCGTTCTTTATCCCAAAGGGCATTACCACGTAGCAGTAGTTTGCCTTTGGGGTTATGAAAGAGGTGTTTTCTTGGTCGGGTAGGGATCCTTTGGGCAGGTTTTGTTGAGATCGATATAGTCAACGCACATTCCCTATTTTCCGTTTTGTTTCTTTACCAAAACGATGTTGGCTAGCCAGAGTGGGTATTTGACTTCCCATATGAACCCTGCCTCCAGCAGGGCTTGTACTTGCTCCTCCACGGCTTGCGACCTTTTCGGGCTGAGCTTCCTGCGCCGTTTCTGTTGATGAGCAGATATTTTATACGCTTTTTGACATCATTTTCATATAGTTTTCATTATGTTTTGTTCAAGTTTTATTATGCTTTCATAGGTTTTAGTGCAAAATTCATATTTTTGGATTCTACTTTGAGTTTGTGTGTTTTATGATTATTTCAGGTATTTGCTGGCTAAAATTGAAGAGTTTTGGCAAAGTCTGATTTAGAGACAGAGAAAGGACTACAGATACTGTCAAGATCTGACCTCCATGCACTCGAAGGAGCTTTTCTGGAGCTACAGAAGTCCAAATGGCGCACTCTTAATGGTTATGGAAAGCTAACATCCAGGGCTTTTTAGAAACATAGAATAGTTCATACTTTGATTTGGAAATGAAGGCCCAAAACTGGTGTTCAACGCCAGTCACCTGCGGCATTCCTGGCGTCCAACGCCCAAAGGAGAGTAGCTGGCATCCAACGCCCATTCAGGAGTCCAAAGCTGGCGTTGGACGCCCACAAGGGAGCATTAGCTCGTGGCTTCACTCAAGCTCAGCCTAAACACTCACCAAGTGGGCTTGGAAAGTGAATTTTCGCACTACAAGACTAGTTTATCTTATTTTCTGTAATTCTTAGTTAGCATATTAGTATATATAGAACAAGGATCACCCTTGTTCAGGATTTTATGCCATATTTTCTATTTACATTGTTTCTTTGTACAGTATGAGTCACTAACCTCCTAAGGTTAAGGTTAGGAGCTCTGCTGATTCTCATGAATTAATAATATCACTATTTTACTTCAATCTATGCTTGATTCTATTCCAAGATGTATCTTCGTTTTTCATCCTAATGGATTGGGAGTGTAAATTGACCATCATCCCAATTCCACATGGGTTCTTGTGAGTCCTTGACGAGATAGTATTGAACCACCAGCTTGACTATACATTTCTTAGATGGCTAATCCACGACTTTGTTGGGGACTTCTCGAGACATCAGCTCATCGAGGTACGTGGCGATTAGGGCCTTTGTGGTATAGGCTAGAACCAAAGGATCAGCATTCTCTAATCCGAAAGATCCGACCTTGTCTGTGGCATTTTGAGTAGGATCACCAAGGGAATGGACTGGTAGAGCTTCACTTCCGTTCAGATTAGATGATGGCTGACCCGGCATTTGAACTGAAGTAGAGGAGATTAATGACCGCTGACCCGATGTTAATCATATACAGCCTGCCATGGAATGAACCAATCAGAAGTTGGAGTAGATGGTGAGAAAACTTTATCCAGAAGGAAGAAGCATATCCGAAGCCTCAACCGTTCTATCACCATTGATTTCACACTTATCTACTAATGTTTTATTTATTTTATCTGTTTTATGCATTTTCTCGTGACAAACTATATTTTCTATCCGCTTCACTATGATCTGCAAGGTATCCACTGCTTGCTAAAACAAACAATCTCTGTGGGATTGACCCTCACTCACCTGAGGTATTACTTGGACGACCCGGTATACTTGCCGGTCTATCTGTTCGAAACGTGCGGAGTCAGTTTCGTGCACCAGTAGCAGGACTCGCCTTCAACACCAGCCAAGGAAGACTAGTTGGGCGTTGAATGCCCTCAAAGAATAGCAAGCCTGGCATTGAACGCCAGCCAAGGGAGCACTGGCTAGGCGTTCAACACCCAAGAAGGAATGGCAAACTGGCGTTTAATGCCAGCCAGGAGTCACTGCCTGGGCATTCAATGCCCAGAGGGAACACCAGGATGGCGTTGAACACCAGAATCAAGGTATTCTGGGCATTCAAATGCCCAACAAGAGTTGGGAAAGTTTTTGACCTTTTCAAAACTTATCTTTTTCAAGTCTTATCTTTTTAATCATATCTTCTAAACAAGATTCTTTCAACCATTAACTCTTAATTTCAAATTCCTTTTAAATTTAAAATCTTTTCAATTCTTTTCCAATTTTTTTTTCAAAATTTCATATCTTTTGAAATTCTTTTTCAAATATTTTATTAAACTTTAAAATCTTTTTCATACCTTCTATCTTATCTTTTTATCCTTTTCATATCTTTTGACGATTAAACAAATTTTAAAACTTATCTTTTTTATCTTTTACCAATGTGTGAATCATATCCTCTTTATCTTTTATCTAATTAATTTCGAAAATCCACCCTCCCCATCCCTATTTATACCATTCACACCACACACTTCCTCATCCACATTCCTGTTCATCTTCTTTCTTCTCTTTTGCTCGAGGATGAGCAAACCTTTTAAGTTTGTGTGGAAAGAGCCTTGCGTTCTCACTCCATTCGAATTCCATTACTCTAAAAAGTGGAAATTCCACTTCAAAAAGCAAGAAATAAGACAACCAAGTAGTTGTTTTCAAACCTCTCAGATTCTACACAAAGCAGCATGAAGAAAATTATTACAAAATAATGTGCAAGAGAACAGTGATCCCAGAGGCCAAATTCGAATTAAAAGAAGATGAGTACTCGGAGATCCAAGAGAAATTTCGAAAGAGAGGCTGGGAGATCCTGGCCAACCCTGAGATCAATGTTGGAATAACAATGATCCATGAATTCTATGCAAATCTGTGGATGACAGATAAGCAAAAGAAATATGGACAAGGATTCCATACTTTTCACACAATGGTCTGAAGAAAGACTCTTTATTTTCATCTTGACAAGGCGAGAGAGATCTTTAAATTACCTCCACAAAGGGATGATCTAGAATCCTTTAATAGGAGGGTGGTAGCTGATCCCAAGCTAGATTAGATTCTAGAAGACAGATGTCTACCTGGAACTCAGTGGATCAATAACACAAAAGGTAAACCAAACCAGCTGAGAAGATTGGACCTCAAACCAGTTGCTAAGGGTTGGTTGGATTTCATTGGGCGTTCCATACTCCCTACTAGCAACCGCTTTGAAGTTACCATCAGAAGGGCTCTGATGATTCACTGCATCATGATGGGGAACGATGTAGAAGTCCACCAACTGATTCCCTGTGAGCTGTACAAGGTTGCAAATAGGATGTCAACTCAAGCCAGATTGGCCTACCCAAACCTTATCTTTCGCTTGTGTAAAGAGGCTGGAGTCATGATTAACAGAGACTCCTTTATCCCAACAGAAAGCCCAATCACTAAGCAAAATATGGAAAGCTCCAAAATACCAGATGATCATCCCAAAAGGAAGACACCCAAGCCTCTTCAGACACAAGAGATCCCTCCAATTGAATATTGGACCCATCTGGAAGCATCCGTTGCACAATTGCAAACCACCTTGGATCAATTAAGATAGGAGCAAAAAGACCAGACTAGCATGCTTTGCAAACTGGTCAAGTAACAAGAGAAGCAGGGGCGTGAGCTAAAAGAACTGAAGCGTCAGAAATTATCCCCTGAAGAGCCTAATGCCTCCCAAGATTAAGGTGGTTGAGTTCCACCTCCCTATTCTTGTGCCTATTTCCTGTTTCTTATGTTTAGATTTACACGATCACTAGTAGCATTTAAGCTTTTATTTAAGTTTCTATCTTTTAATTTTAGAATTGCATGAGCATTATTAGAATTTAAGTTTTTATTTTCCAATTAGGTATAAAATGTTCCTCTTATCATCTCATTGAACTTGAATAAAATTTTGATTTTTTTTGGAAGTAGTAATGATACATAAATTCCGAATTATATATTAAGAATAGTCTATTGGCTGATGTGGTGACATTGCTTTTATTTTCTGAATGTATGACTGAGCAGTGCATGTTTGTTGTTGGAGTTAAGAATATTGGCTCTTGAAAGAATGATGAAAAAGGAGAAGTATTGTTGGTAATCTGAAAAATCTAAAAATTGATTCTTGAAGCAAGAAAAAGCAGCAAAAAGAAAGAAAAAGAGAAAGAAAATGGCAAAAAAAATAGAAAGAAACAGAAGAAGCCAATAGCTCTTTAAACCAAAAGGCAAGAGCAAGGATCCAAGGCTTTGAGCATCAATGGTTAGGAGGGCCTAAAAGAAGAAAAATCTTGGCCTAAACAGTTCAAATGAGCTGCTCCCCTAATTATATGCTTGTGGTGTGAAGGTGTTGATAAACCACTATTTTATGATTTATCTTGTGCCCAATTGAGTGGTTTTTATCAAGTCTTTGCACACTTATTCATATAATTCGCATGTTTTTAATCCCCTCTTATTACCATTCGATACCATGATATGTGTGTTAAGTGATTTCAGGGTTTATAGGGGAGGAATGACTTAGAGGATGGAAAGGAAGCATGCAAAAGTGGAAGAAATACAAGAAATTGAAGGAATTGCTAAGCTGTCCAGCCTGACCTCTCATACTTAACTAACCATAACTTGAGCTACAGAGGTCCAAATGAGGCGGTTCTAGTTGCGTTGGAAAGCTAATATCCGGGGCTTTGAAATGATATATAATTTGTCATAGTTGCCCTAGAGTTTAGGGACGCGCACATGTGCATCACGTGCATGCGTGCATCTGCGAAAATTCAGTGTATCAGAATTCGCCCCCAGCGATTTTCTGGGCTATTTTTGACCCAGTTCTTGGCCCAGAAAATACAGATTAGAGGCTGCAGAGTGGAGGAATGAGGGGATGCTTCTCATTATTCACAAATTTAGGTTTTAGATGTATTTTTCTAGGGAGAGAGGCTCTCTCCTCTCTCTAGGTTTTAGGATTCCTAGTTTTATGCTTTTGAGTTGGATATTGAGAAGAGTTACTACCTCCGTTGAAGTCTTTATCATTCTAGTTTATTTCCTATTCCTTTACTCTTTTTATTTCCATTTACTTTGTTTAGAGTTATATGGATATCTTTGATTTTGGAATTAAGTAATGCAAAGATACTTCTCTATTTAATTTCATTATTTCTTGATTATTTTCAATTGAGTCCAATTATCATGTCTTCTTTCTACTCCCTTTACATGTATGCGAAATTGGCATCCATGTCAATGGAGTAGGCTTTCAACTTGGCTTTGGAATTGATTAATATTTGGAGACCCTTGAGTTGGAAGACTCAAGAGTTAATTTGTAATTGGGAATTGTTGGCTGGCTCTCTAGTCACTAACGCTAATGATTAGGACTTGTGAATAGAAGTTGGCTCCCTACTTGACTCTTCTTTATTTGGTAAGGGTTAACTAAGTAGAAACAACAACCTATTACTATTAATCTTGGGAAATCCAACAAGGATAGAACTTCCGACTAATCTTTTCCTACCCAATGCTTTTTATTTTAATTATATAAATTCTCTTGTTAATTTTCATTGCTTTAATTTACAATCATTTATTTTTCTGTTCTCCAACTCTTAAAATTTCTCAAAAAACTCATAACCAATAATAAATACATGTACCTACAATTCCTTGAGAGACGACCCGAGGTTTAAATACTTCGGTTCAATTTTATTGGGTTTGCTTAAGTGACAACCAAATTTTTGTATGAAAGGATTCTTTGTTGGTTTAGAAACTATACTAGCAACGAGGATTTATTTGTTAATTCTTTACTAGCAAAAATCCGTTCATCAAAATGGCGCCGTTGCCGAGGAATTGCAAACGTGTACCTTATTATTGGTTATTGTAAATATTTGCTTTTTGCTTATTTGTTAGTTTTAGTTTGTTTTAGGACTTAGTTGCTTATTTTTATTCGTTTTTATTTTTATTTGTTATTATGAATTCTCACCCCTCTCGCTATGAGTTTGGTTCAAATTATGTTGCAGGGAATGGACGCTATAATGAGAACCTGCATCAAGGTCGGAACAATCAAAGATGGGAGAAGCCAAAAGGATTTGATCAACCCTTTCGATAACAACCTCCTCCAAGGTGCCATGGGCAACGATCGTTCTACGATGCACCCCAAGACAATGGTTATGGTGGACCCTTTTGTGACAACTAACCTCCACCAAATTACTATGGTCAAGAGCCATTCTGAGGGGCGTACCAAGATGATGAATATGGTAGACCCCCTTGTAGTTACCAACAAGCCCCACCATATGACTATGAACCCCATCCTCAACATAGCTTTGAACCACCATACTCATAAGCCCCATACTACCAAACACCCTCATATGATCCTAACCCACATCCACCATACCAATCACCCTATGAGCCATATGAACCATATATGGAACCATCCCAATTCCACCCCAATTACTCCCAAGAACCACCACCTCCATACACACCTTTTCCATATCCATTAACCCAAGAGCCTTATGATCCTAATTGTGTTGTCCAATAGGAACAGGAGTCAAGGGATTGTCTCAAGGAAATAGTGGACGAATTTCATGCAACCCTTCATCAATTGAAGTGAGTGATAAATTAATTTTCTCCCCAACGTTTGGAAACTCAAGGAACCCCTATGGCTTCATGTGGAGAATCTAATGAAGAACGTAGCATGAAGGAGACACTAGAAACTCCGTTGGACAGTGAGGAGCATGACTTTGTACTGGAACAAGTGGAGGAAGCCAAAATTATAGATGAAGAGGAAGTGGTTAAAGACTTGGGAGATATGGAACCTCCATGGGAAACTCAAGTCATAGAGCCTCCGTCCAAGACATTTGAATTTGATGTTGAGGAGGGTGTACAACCTCCAAGGCATGCCATACTTGAAGACTTTGAAGAGGTTGATCAAGAGATGGATTCAATCATTGATGAATCCTTATCTACAATTGAATCCTCTCCCATTGGACTGGACATGGAGATTACAGAAGAAGAAGCACAACATCCCATGCCCTTGGTAAGTAATGAAAAAGAGATTGAATTGGAAGAAAGCTACCAAGAGGAAGAGGTTGAAATTGAAGAAGCTTGCAAAGAGGTGGAAGTTGTCAAGGAAGAGCTCAAGGGAATGGAGCTGGAAATCACCTTGCCAAATTTGTTGGAGACCTCTCCCCCAAAGCCATCACCATCCATTCCTTCATTCAAGTGGGTAAATCTTTCATCTCTAAGCTTAATTAGCCCACTTGAATATGCTTTACTTGAGACAGATGGGCAACTTAGAGCTCTTTGTAGCTATAAGAGTAAGAGGGAGATGGTTAGTGGTAAGAGTTGTCATGCAAGGTTCAATATGATTGCACGCTCCAAGTTGAGGTGCAAGGATTGGTGTAGAGCTCGATTGAATGGGTCTAGGAAGTCGTTTGGATGTCTCAATGAGAATTCTGATTGTTCACCACCCAAGGAAAAGTGATGATCAACAAGAAGACGGGTGCAAAAGCAAGGTTTGGGACCCCGGAATACATTCTAGCACTCAACACTCTTGGGGCCTTGTCACTTGCTTTAAGTTGCTTGAAGGCTTTCTACGCCTAGTTTGGGATCCCGGAGACTATTGGAATTTTAAACATTGGTGGGGATTCCTATATGAGTTCAAGCACAAGCCACCATGACAAGGAGCTCACCAAATATCCAACTTAAGGACTTTAACTAAAAGTGCTAGGTGGGAGACAACCCACCATGGTATGATTGTTCTTTTTCAGTCTTACTTTTATTTTATTTTATTTTATTCTTAGTTTTATTTTATTCTATTTTTCTTAGTGTTCATTCATAATGTCTGCATCAGCATCTGTATTCTGCATTCTGTATTTTGCATAAAAAAAAGGGGCAACCCACGCGTGCGCGTAGGCCATGTGTGGGCGTCGATTCCAAGTTTTGCTATCCCATCCAACGAACAGAAAGTTGTGATGGAATCGTACAGCTGGTGTGCTCTGCACACAATTCGACCCACGCGTACGCGTGCATCACGCGTGCGCGTCACTTGCAACTTGGGAAATCCACGCGTACGTGTAAAGCACGCACACGCGTGGATATGGCAATCGGCCTAAATGGGTGATCGACCCGGGAGTTGTACTGCCCTTGCGCTAGAATTGTGCTAGAGGCACAAATTCAGCCATGCGTACGCGTCCCTGACGCGTGCACGTCATTTCGCTTTCAGACCAGCCACGCATACGCGTGGGTGATGCTTACGCGTCAAATGGCCAACTCAGATGTCACGCGTACGCGTGACGCACGCGTGTGCGTGGCTTCCCATTTTTTATTTCTTGGTTCTTTCTTCTCTCCTTTCTCCTTCTTTCCTCCTCCTTTCTTACTTTCTTCTTCTTCATTTCGTTAACTTCTATCTTTACTGCATTTGCATATTTTTCTTCATTGCATTTTACTTTTGTGCATATTTTTATTCTTTTTCTATGTTTATTATTTTCTCCGTTGGTGTTAAATGTTCTTATTCAACTGTTGTATCTTTTCTGCCATTATTTTGGTGCTTAGTGACTTGTTTTACACTATTGGGTGATATTATTTATCTGTCAATGCCAATCTTTTATGATACCTGTGTCCCTTTTTGCATTGACAAGAATTTAATTGATATGCCATTTGCTTCTACTGTTTTCTCCCTTGCATGTTGTAGCTACCATGTAATTGAGACCTTCATTATTTGGCATTAACCAACCCATACTTTATTTGTTTTCTTATCTTTAATTCTGGGTTACTTTTCTTATTTTTCCTCTTCTTTCAGGATGGCCACCAAAGACGGGAAAGGGAAAGCTTCTCAATGGGACGACAGACAAGTCCATCTGCACAATCTTTGGGGAAAAACATCAGTTGTAATAGCCCGTCCACTTGCACATCTTAGCATCTCCACACCAATGTTCTATTTTCTTTATTAGTTCATGGTTGCATTTGCATGTTTGATTGCATGTTTTCTTGATTTCGTGCATCTTTTACCACTGCTTGGTTAAAGTAATGAGTTTCTTTTTCAAGACCCTATTTTATGATATTTCACTAATTTAAATTAAAAATTTTTGTTAAACTTGTTTGAAGTCTGTAAATTGGAACATGAGGTATAGCTAAGAACACATAACCTGTAAGATTTGAACTTAATTACATGGTTATATTATTTAACCATAATATTTTTTTCTTGTGTGTTTTCTTCTCAATGACTACAATCTATACTCTGTTCCATTCTATATGTCCATTGTTTAGTATATTTACATGCTTGCATATGATTGAGGCCATCATTTGTTATTAGCCCACTCATCCCAAATAGCCTATCCTTTCAATCACCTTTGTTTGCCACATTGAGCCTTTTAATCTCCGTTTGTTCTATATTTTACCACATCACTAGCCTTAAGCGGAAAAACAATTAACTACCCTAATTGAATCTTTGGTTAGCTTAAGATAGAGATTGTGTGTCAATTAAGTGTGGAAAACTGTGGGAACTTGGGTTGATAAAAGTGTACAGTGATTCATTGACAAAATATTGGGAATTTAGGTACCTACTCATGTGAGACTAGAAAAATTAAAAAAAAATTCCTTGTGCATTGATATGTTATGTTTATTTTTATATTTATAATGAAAAAATCAAACCAAAAATATTCAAATAAATAAATAAATAAATAAATAAATAAATAAATAAGGGGACAAAATTACCCCAATGTTAAGTTTAATAAAAGATAAATTCATATGTGATAAAATAAAAGAAAAGTTGGTACATGAGTATGTGATACAAAAGTGGAAAATATGGGTAGCTAGGCATGATTTTAGAATTACATAGAGTGTGTGTGTGTTTAGGTGAAAGCTTAGGTTAATCAAAGATTCATATTTTAGCTCACTTGGCCATACATATATCCTCACCCTTACCTTAGCCCCATTACAACCTTGAAAAGACCTCATGATGTTTGCATTGGTACATTAAATATTTGTTGATTGGTTAGATGAAGAACAAAGTTTTAGGAAGCATGACTTGAGAAGAGTAGAGTGATCAACCCTAGACACTTGAGAGATTAAGAGTGCATATACACTACCAATGAGGGTTCAATGCTTGATTCTATGTTCCCTGCTTTCATAAGCTGTCTTCCTACAAGTTTACTTGCCTTTATTGTATGATTTGAATTAGTGGAATCTGATTTATCTTTGTCTGGGAGAACTTATTTACTTTAACCAAGTAGACAGAATCATCATAGCATATAGTTGCTTTCATAGGTTGCATCTCATCAGTCTTACTTTCCCCCATTCATTCTTTATATCTCCTTGAGCTTAGCATGAGGACATGCTAATGTTTAAGTGTGGAGAGATTGATAAACCACTATTTTATGGTTTATCTTGTGCTCAATTGAGTGGTTTTTATCAAGCCTTTGCACATGGTGGACGAAATTGTGATTACACTTTTCACAACTCCGCATAACTAACCAGCAAGTGCACTGGGTCGTCCAAGTAATACCTTACATGAGTAAGGGTCGATCCCACGAAGATTGTCAGCTTGAAGCAAGCTATAGTTATCTTATATATCTTAGTCAGGAGATTAATGATAAAAATAGTTTTTGTTTATAAAAAGTAAATAACATGAAATAAATGGTACTTGTGATTTAGTAACGAGGAACAGGTTGAGGTTCCGGAGATGCTCTGTCGTCTGAATCTCTGCTTTCCTACTGTCTTTTTCTCCAAGCACGCATGGCTTCCGTCCATGGCAAGCTATATGATCCTCTCGGATGAAAAATACCAGGTACGATTTCTGCACGGCTAATTAACTGTCGAATTTCTCGTCTCGGATGAAAAATACCAAGTACAGCTACCGCACAGCTAATCATCTGTCGGTTCTCACTAGCATCAGAATAGGATCTCTCTATCCTTTTGCACACTGTCACTGCGCCCAACATTCGTGAGTTTAAAGCTGGTTATAGTCATCCCTTTCCAGATCCTACTCGGAATACCACAGACAAGATTTAGAATTTTCGGATCTCAAGAATGCTGCCAATTGGTTCTAGCCTCTACCACGAAGGTTCTAATCCCACGGACTCGGTCCGTGGATTAGAGACCCAAGAGATACGCACTCAAGCTATCACCCAATGACTATGTTGAGCTCAGGTAGAACGGGAGTGGTTGTCAGGCACGCGTTCATAAGTTTGAGAATGATGATGAGTGTCACGGATCATCATATTTGCTATATTGAAGTATGAGTGAGTATCTTAGAAAAGAATCAAGCGTGATTGAATAGAAAACAATAGTAACTACATTAATCCATTGAGACACAGCAGAGCTCCTCACCCCCACCTATAGGGTTTAGAGACTCATGCCGTAGAGAATACAATATGAGATGTAAAATGTCATGAGTTTCTAAATGAATCTCTAAAAGTAGTTTTTATACTAAACTAGTAACTTAGGTGTACAGAAAATAAGTAACTAAGTGCAGATAGTGCAGAAATCCACTTCCGGGGCCCACTTGGTGTGTGCTTGGTCTGAGCATTGAAGCTTTCACGTGCATAGGCCATTCTTGGAGTTAAAGGCCAGCTTGGGTGCCAGTTTGGGCGTTTAACTCCAGTTTTGGTGCCAGTTCTGGCGTTTTACGCCAGAAAGTTTTGGCTGGCTTTTAGCGCCAGTTTGGGCCATCAAATATCGGGCAAAGTATAAACTATTATATATTGCTGGAAAGCCCCAGATGTCTACTTTCCAACGCAATTAAGAGTGCTCCAATTAGGCTTCTGCAGCTCTAGAAAATCCACTTCGACTGCAGAAGGGTCAGAATCCAACAGAATCTGCAGTCCTTTTTCAGCTTCTGAATCAGATTTTTGCTCAGGTCCCTCAATTTCAGCCAGAAAATACCTGAAATCACAGAAAAACACAAACTCATAGTAAAGTCCAGAAATGTGATTTTTGAATATAAACTAATCAAAATATAATAAAAAGTAACTAAAACATACTAAAAACTTTGTAAAAATAATGCCAAAAAGGGTATAAATTATCTGCTCATCAGCACACTTATTCATATAATTTGTATGATTTTACAATTCCTTCCCAATTTTACTCTATGTTTGAAAACATGCTTCTTTGGCCTTAAAATTGCTATGTTTAATCCTCTATTTTATACCATTCGATGTCGTGATCCGTGTGTTAAGTGTTTTCAGGCTTTATTGGGTAGGAATGGCTTAGAGGATGGAAAGGAAGCTTACAAAAAGGGAAGGAACAAAAGAAACAAAGGAGATAACCAGCGAGGAGTGACGCGCGCGCGTACCTGACGCGTATGCGTGACCAGCGCAGAAGACAAGCGACGCGTACACGTGACTGACGCGTACGCGTGACCAGGATTTTTGTCAATCGACACGCACGCGTGACTGACGCGTACACATGACATGCGCTACCTGCAGAAATCACAGAAAAAGCTGGGGGCAATTTTGGGCTGAGTTTGGACCCAGTTTTTGGCCCAGAAACGCAGACTAAAGCCAGGGGACAAGCAGAGACTCAACACAGATTGAAACAACTTTCATTCACATAATTTTAGGTTTAAGATGTAGTTTCTAGAGAGAGAGGTTCTCTCCTCTCTCTAGGTTTTAGGATTTCTCTTAGTTTTAGGTTTATTTCTTCTCAATTCCAGGTTCAATGTTCCTTTAATTTAGTTTCTCTTCTACTTTTAATTGTCTTAGCATTCTAGTTTGTTTATATTTCCAGTTGAATTTATGAACTCCATGTTAGATTTGATTTCCTTATTTAATGCAATTTGAGGTATTTCATATTTATGATTTTAATTTAGCTTTTTACATTCTTAGCTTGAATTGAGTAATTGAAGACACTTGAGTTATCAAACTCATTTGTTGATTGATAATTGAAAGTTGCTAATTGACTTGAATTCCACTAACTCTAGTCTTTTCTTGGGAATTGACTAGGCCTTGAGGATTCATATTGATTTATCCATTTGACTTACCTTTATAGTTAGAGGTTAACCAAGTGGGAGCAATGGACAATTGATATCACAATTGATAAGGATAGCTAGGATAGGACTTCTAATTCTCATACCTTGCCAAAAGCCTTCTTAATTATTGGTTTATTTTCTTATCATTTACTTTCCTTGTTTCTTATTTCAAAACCCTAAAAAAGATACTTTTCCATAACCAATAGTAACTACACCTCCCTGCAATTCCTTAAGAGATGACTCTATGTTTAAATACTTCGGTTATTATTTTTATTGGGTTTGCATTAGTGACAACCAAATTTTTGTATAAAAGAATTCTTTGTTGGTTTAGAAACTATACTAGCAACGAGAATTTATTATGAAATTCTTTACTAGCAAAAAAATCTGTTCGTCAAGTGTCAAGTGAAAAGCTTGAGACTGAGCAGTAAGGAAGGCCTTACTAGGCGTTTAACACCCAAAAAGGCACAGAAGCTGGTGTTCAACGCTAGTAATAGGGTAGTTGGGCCTTCAACGCCCACTAAAAACTCCCCCATTGAAGAACTGAAGGCAACTAAGACTCTTAAGGAGGCTCTAGAAGTTCCATTAAATGCCTTGTTGCAAATCATGGGTTATGAGGATCACTCTTCCTCTGATGAGGAAGAGGAAACTAGGGAAGAGCAAGTTGCTCAGTACCTAGGAATTCTGACAAAGCTGAATGTTAAGTTATTTGGAACAGGGACTTTGGAGGAAAAACCTCCAGTGCTAACCAAGGAACTCAATGCCTTGGCTCAGCAGAAGTTACCTCAGAAGAAGCCGGATCCTGGACGCTTCTTAATTCCTTGCACCATAGGTACCATGACCTTTGATAAGGCTTCGTGTGACCTAGGGTCAAGCATAAACCTCATGCCTCTCTCTGTAATAGAGAGGCTGGGAATCTTTGTGGTACAAGCTGCAAGAATCTCATTAGAGATGGCAGACAAGTCCATGAAAAAGGCTTATGGACTGGTAGAGGATGTCTTGGTGAAGGTTGAAGACCTTTACATCCCTGCTTATTTCATAATCTTGTTGATGCACCACTATTTTGTGGTTTATCTTGTGTTGATTTTATGGGATTTTATCACCTTTTCCCATATTTATTCACTAAAATAGCATGGTTTCATAAATTCTCCTTAATTTGTGCTTAAGTGTAAAAACATGCTTTTTAGGCCTTTAATTTGCTAATTTTAATTCACCTTTGATTCCACTCGATGCCTTGATATTTGTGTTAGTGATTTCAGGTTGAAAAGGCTAGGAATGGATTAAAGGAGTGAAGAGAAAAGCATGCAAAGTGGAGAATTCATGAAAAATCAAGAATTGGGAGTGCATACATCGACGCGCACGTGTAACAGAGGTGCACGCATGGATATGAAGTTGCACGGCGACGCGTACGCGTGACATGACGTGTACACGTGGGAAGAAAAATGCCAAGCGATGCGTACGCGTGACCCATGCGTACCCGTCGAAGCTCGCACGTGACCTCATTAAAGTGAAAACGCTGGGGGCAATTTCTGAGCTTCCCAGGCCCAGATCCAACTCATTTTATGAGCCTATTACATGCAGAATTCAGGAGGGGTCATTGGAGGGAGCAATTAGTAGAGTTTTCATCATGCTTTAGTTAGTTTCTAGAGATAGAAGCTCTCTCTTCTCTCTAGAATTAGGTTAAATGTAGATTAGGATGTCTTTAGATCTAGGTTTAATTCATGCTTTGATTTACTTTTTCTTTCTAATTTCTTGTTCATTTTCCTTTGCTTTTCTAGTTTAGTATTTTACTCTTTGTATTTGTTTACCTTGTTGTTGATGCACTCTTGTTTCTTCTATTTTTCTTTAATGCAATTTATGTTTGATTTCTTTTATTGTTTAATTGCTTTGTTATTGTTAATTCCTTGCAATTGGTAGTTGTAGATTTATATTTCTTGCAATCTTATTTTTCCTTCCTTTTATGCCTTCCAAGTGTTTGATTAAATGCTTGGAAGGATGTTAGAGTAGATTTTTGTGTTCTTGGCTTGGGATGGTGACTTAGGTGAACTTGAGGTGCTAATGCCTAAGTGATTGATAATTGGTGTCCATTGATTCTAGCTTTCACTAAGTTAATTAGTGAGGTGGCTAGGACTTATGGATTAGGATTAATGTAGCTCATTTGACTTTCTTTCACTTGTTAGAGGATGATTTAATGGGATTAATCCTTGCAATTATCATGTTGTGGTTAGTAACAACGATAAAGATCCTTAACCATCAACCCTTTCCAAGACCTTTTTTTCATTTGAGTTTCATTTACTTTCTTGTCATTTACTTTTCATGTTTCTTATTCCAAAATCCCAAAAACACTTTGCCATAACCAATAACAAGAACACTTCCCTACAATTCCTTGAGAGACGACCCGAGGTTTGAATACTTCGGTTATTTTTATTGGGGTTTGTACTTGGGACAAACAAATTTTTTATTGAGGATTATTTGATTGTTTAGAACTATACTTGCAACGTGATTTCATTGAGAAATTCTTTACCATACAAAAAATCTCTTTATCAAAAGGGGTTTGTACTTGTGACAAACAAATTTTTGGTTGAGGATTATTTGTTGGTTTAGAACTATACTTGCAACGAGATTTCATTGAGAAATTCTTTACCATACAAAAAATCTCTTCATCAAAATGGCGCCGTTGCCGGGGAGTTGCAAATGTGTGCCTTGTTATTGGTTATTGTATATATGTGAATATTTTAAACATGCTTGCCTTTTGTCTCTTTGTTAGTTTTTGCTAGTTTTAGGATTTAGTTTTCTTTGTTACTTATTAGATTTTATTTTCATTTGCTCTTGCTATTATGAATTCTCACCCCTTTGGCTATAAGTTTGGTTACAACTATATTGTAGGAAGTGGAGATTACAATGATAATATACATCAAGGATGGAATAATCAAAGGTGGGAGGAGCCTCAAGCTTATGGACAACCTTCTTGGCAACAACCTCCTCCAGTCTCTTATAGGTATAATTCCACTCCTGATGCATATACATCCAATGGCTATGGTAGACCTCCTGGTGACTATCACCAACCATATGCCTATGAACCTCATCCTCAATATAGCCCTCAACCATACTCACAAGTCCCTTTCCACCAAATACCTTCCTATGACCCTCATCCATCATATAACCAATCACCCTTACCTCATCCTTGTGACCATTATGTAAGAAAATCCATAGAGCCACCACAATTCTAACATCAATACTCCTAAGAACTATACATGTCATATACACCACCTCTATACCCTTACCAAGAAGAACAACCTTCCTATCATGAACCCTTCCTCCAAAATAATGAATCCTCCTATCCACCCCAATCTCCAATAAATGACACCCTTGGTCTCATTCTTCAAGGACAAAGAGAAATGCAAAGGGAGGTAATAGAACTCAAAAACCGATTAGCCTCCCAATGCTTGAACACTCAAAGTACTCCCATGGCCACATGTGGAGAATCAAATGAAGAGCATAGCATGAAAGAGAGATTGGAAACTCTGGTAGAAAAATGAGGAATGTTGCTTTGTGTTAGAATAATTGGAGGAACCTATGATTGTTAAAGAAGAGGAAGAAGTGGTTGAAGACTTAGGCGATGCGGAACCACCATAGGAATCTAGAGTCATTGAAAATCCCTCCAAGAAGATTGAATTTGATGTTGAGGAGGAGAGTACACAACCTCCAAAACAATTTTTGAATGAAGACTTGGAAGGAATGAAGCAAGAACTGAGTTCCCTTGGTGATGAAGATCATGCATCAAACCTTCTTGGTGGTGAATCCTTTGAACTTGAAGAACCGTCTCCCGGTGAAATAGAAAGCAATGTGGAGGTAGATTTCTCTCATCCTCCCATTTATGATTTGAGTGATGGAGAAGAGTTAGATGAAATTGATGAACAGAGGATTGACATTGAAAAATCTTGTAAAGAGGTGGAGGTCCTTAGAAAAAGAAGGACGGGAGTTGAATACGCTTTGTCAAGATCCTTGGAAGCTTCTTCACCTAGGTTGTCATCTACTCCTACATTTGAGTGGTAAAAGTCATCTCTATTAGCTTTATTGTCCCACTTGAGTATGGATTGCTTGAAACGGATGGTCAACTTAGAGAACTTTGTAGGATTAAGCGTAAGAGAAGGATGTTTCGTGGTTGGTGTTGTAAATCAAGGCTCATTTTGGTTGATACATCAAAGATGAGATACAAAGGTTGGACTAGTGCTCAATTAGGTGGGTCTTGAAGGAGAGTTTGGCACTTCGTTAAGAATTCATCGTGCTTGCTACCCGAATGGACTAATGATAATCAAATTGAAGACGGGTGTAGAAACAAGACATGGGATCTGGAAATACAAGAGGATTAATTTTGGGAGCCCTTAGCTTGTGCGGAACTCCATCAAGACTTGGTAATATTAATTTTGAACAATGGAGCTCATTGGAAGTCCAAGCATTGGTGGTTGTTCAAGGAAGAGTACAAGCACAAGCCACCTTGATGAGGAGCTCCCCATAAGTCCAACTTAAGGACAATAAATAAAAGTGCTAGGTGGGAGACACCCCACCATGGTAACATCTTTCTTCTTTCTCTTTTGTAAATATTAGTAAAATTAGTTTAATTTCATATTTTGATTGGTTTGTTTAGTTTAGTTGGTAGTCTAGTATGTTAAACAAGGTTTTATGGTGTTTTAGTACTTGTTTGGGGGTTTGGAATGCTTAGTTTGGTGCAAGAACTTAGAAAATTTTGAATAAAACAGAGCACCATGCCACGCGTACGCGTGATCCCAAGCTTTTCGACCATCCACACGTGCGAATCACCCACGCGTATGCGTGGATCCAAAATTTCTACCTCCATACAAATTCCAGAGAGCTGTGCGAGTTTTGGGTGGAATTGTGCCTTTAGCACAAAATCCACCCACACGTACGCGTCACCTTACGCGTACGCGTCGCCCCTCTGAATAACCCATCACGCGTACGCGTGACACATGCATACGCGTTGCTCGCATTTCACCTCACCACGCGCATGCGTCACACCACGCGTACGCGTGGATTGCCCTGCTTCACCACTCTTCTTTTCTCATCTTCTTTCCATTTCTTTCCTTCTTCTCTCTTCTCTTCTTTTCTCTCCCTTCTTCAACCATCATCCAACACTACCATACACCATCAACCACTAGTTACTTTAGTTAGCTAGTTATTTAGTTAGTTTTATTTTTGTTTAATTTTTGTTTTCATGATAAGTGTTGGATTATTAATTTTGTTTGCTGTTAATTGCTGCTTATTACAAACTGAATGCTATTTTAGCATAATTATTTTGGATACTCATTGTTTGATTTTCTTGTTGAGGATATAATTTATTACTTGGTTTTGAATTTTTCATGCTTAACCTTTGTGAACACCAAGTACATGAGAATTGCCTTTAAAGCATGTTAAATCTTTTTGAATTGCACGATTTGGCCACCATGTGATTTGAACCCTTTTCTTTGATTAGGAAATTTCTTGATGGATGTTGTGCATTTCTCTTAATGCGTTGTATTTCTTGATCATATGCATCCATATGTTATGCTTATGCCTTAATGACATGATTGACCATTAATTGTTTACCTATGTGGTCTACACATATTTGAAACTAGTCATTTTGGCATAAGGTTTCTTTTGTGAAATTGGATTGGAAGATCACCTAGGGACATCCTTTTGAAATTCTCAAGCTATATGGACCATGCTTGCTATGTGATTGACTTTCCACCTCTAGTTCTCTTTTACTACATTGCGTAGTAATCATGTTTCCTATCTTATGTCCACTAGGTGATGTGAGCCCAAATTCAAAGTGTGACATTGTTGATGTCTGAGCTTTACATTTCGATTTGTTTACTAAGTTTACTTGCACATCAATCAAGGTCCATTCATTATTCATTTCACAATTGCTTATCTTTGCTTGCATGCTTTTATGCTTCTTTATTGCTTGTTTGGTTGTCTTAACCTTCAACTTCTCTTTAAAGTATTTCAAGCACACTAGAATGAGTGAAGTGCATGTTCCTTTTTTTGTAATTGTGATTTAGCTTTTTATGCTAGTGTGTGTTCTAAACCGCACGCAACTTAGAACTCTTACACTTGTTTCATCGATGTCACACTAATTCACTCGCTCCATTCTAGTGGTTTTCACCTCATTCCAAAAATTTACGCTTTCTTGCTTTTGTATTTACTTTTCTCACTATCCTGCCTTCTATTTTCAGGATGAGTCATTATAAGCAAAAATGGAAGCGGAACAAAGAACATGCAGCAACTGGTTAAGCCACCAGCTGAAGGTGGCAACTCGACAAATTGCCATACCCCCTTGCTTATCTTTGAAAGCACTTTTTATCTTCCATTGTTAGCCAATTTTGAGCCTATGCTAAACCCCATTTGTTCTTAATTTTAGCACATTACAAGCCTTGAAGCAAAAAACAACAAATGTCCTTAATTTGGATCTTTGATTAGCTTAGGCTAGTGAGTATGTGTATCATTCAAGTGTGGAGAAACTTGGGACATTGGTTGAGATAAAAGGGAGTTTTGTATTTCTATTGAAAACATTGGGAATTGGGTACATACTCATATGTTAAATATAAAACCATATGCATTGATACTCTTGTGTATATTTTAGTTTGAAAAGAAAAAAAATAGAAAAATAAAAAGAAAAAAATATGTAGAAAAAGAAAAAAATTATAGAAAAAGAAAGAAAAAGAAAAGCAATAAAAAGGGAACAAAATGCCCCAAGTGAAGCTCAATAATAATCAATGCATATGAGTTGTGATCAAAAAGAGAATGCATGAGTGTTTGAAAAAGTGAAGAATGGGTAGTTAGGTTAGCTTTGAAATTGTATAAGTTGTTATATAGGTTAGGTGGGAAGCTTAAGTTAATCAAAGATTCAAATTTCAAGTCCACTTGACCATACGCATCCTTACCTTGACCCTAGCCCCATTACAACCCATAGATAAGTCCTCATGATATTTGTATGCATGCATGATAATTGTTGATTGTTAGATGAAAAACAAATCTTGGAGAGCATGATTAGGGGAGAATTGAGTGAATCAACCCTAGACACTTGAGTGACTAGAGCGGATACGCATCTAGTGAGGGTTCGATTGCTCAATTACATGTTTTCACCATGATCATCACTTTTCTTGCAAGTTTTTAAAACCTTGAATAACTCAATTCAATTGTGGTTTGGCTTGGTTGGTGATACTTTTAGCCCTCACGTGCATATATGCTTTCTTGGAAGTTGATTTATTTTGACCAAGCAATTGCATTTAATTAGATAGTTGCATGTAGGTAGATTTTCATTGAATAAATGATGATACCCTTTGTCTCTTTCTTGGGTTAGCATGAGGACATGCTATTCTTTAACTGTGGGGAGATTTGATGTACCACTATTTCGTGGTTTATCTTGTGTTAATTTTAGGGGATTTTATCACCTTTTTCCACATTTATTCACTAAAATAGCATGGTTTCGTAAATTCTCCTGAGTTATACTTAAGTGTAAAAACATGCTTTTTAGGCCTTTAATTTGCTAATTTAAATTCACATTTGATTCCACTCAATGCCTTGATATGTGTGTTAGTGATTTCAGGTTGAAAAGGCTCGAAATAGATCAAAGGAGTGAAGAGAAAAGCATGCAATGTGGAAAATTCCTGGAAAATCAAGGATTGGAAGTGCATTGGTGCACAAAATTGTGATCTCAACGGTGCCAACAACTTGGTACGCACGATCGTAATCTCAACTCTTTTTCATAATTCCGCACAACTAACTAGCAAGTGCACTGGGTCATCCAAGTAATAAACCTTACGTGAGTAAGGGTCGATCCCACGGAGATTGTCGGCTTGAAGCAAGCTATGGTCATCTTGTAAATCTGAGTCAGGCAGATTAAAATGCTTATGAGGTTTTGATAATTAAAATATAAGTAAAATATAAAATAAGATAGAAATACTTATGTAATTCATTGGTGGAATTTCAGATAAGCGTATGGAGATGCTTTGTTCCTTCTGAATCTCTGCTTTCCTACTGTCTTCATTTAATCATTCATACTCCTTTCCATGGCAAGCTGTATGTTGGGGGATCACCGTTGTCAATGGCTACCGTCCGTCCTCTCATTGAAAATGGTCCAAATGTGCTGTCACCGCACGACTAATCATCTGTCGGTTCTCACTTATGTTGGAATAGGATCCATTGATCCTTTTGCGTCTATCACTACGCCCAACACTCGCGAGTTTGAAGCTTGATAAACCACTATTTTATGGTTTATGTTGTACTCAATTGAGTGGATTTTATCAACTCTTTACCCACTTATTCATAATATTTGCATGGTTTTATATTTCTTTCCTGATTTTGTGCTATGATTGAAAACATGCTTCTTTGATCTTATATTTGCTTATTATTAATCCTCTCTTATTAGCATTAGATGCCTTGATATATGTGTTAAGTGATTTCAGATATTATAGGGCAGGAGTGGCTCAGAGGATAGAAAGGAAGCATGCAAAAGTGGAAGGAATACAAGAAGTTGGAGAAATTGCTAAGCTGTCCAGCCTGACCTCTCTGCACTCAAACGGCTATAACTTTAGCTACAGAGGTCCAAACGATGCGGTTCCAGTTGTGTTGGAAAGCTAACGTTCGGGGCTTTGATTTGATATATAATATGCCATAGTTTCCCTGACACTAGGTGACGCGACCGCGTGCTCCATGCGACCGCGTCACAGTGACGAAAATTAGCGTATTTGAATTCGCAACCAGCGAATTCTGGGCTGTTTCTGACCCAGTTTGTGGCCCAGAAAACACAGATTAGAGGCTATAAAGTGGGCGAATGCATCCATTCATCATCAGGCTCTCATATTTACAATTTTAAGATTTAGATGTAGTTTTTAGAGAGAGAGGTTCTCTCCTCTCTCTTAGGATTAGGATTTAAGATTTCTCTTAGTTTTAGGAGCGACTCTCAATCACAGGTTCTTTATTTTTATTTATTTTCCCAATTTAATTTATGAACTTTTCCATGTTATGATTTGAATATTTTATTTAATATAATTTGAGGTATTTCAGACTTATGATTGCTCTCTTTAATTTATTAATGCTCTATGTTTATCCAAGTTATTTTCATTCAAGTAGACTTTCTTCCCTTTTGGCTTTGGTTGAATCATTGGAAACAGTTGAGTTATCAAACTCATTGTTGATTGAAAATTGGAATTCTTCAAGAATTAATTCGAGTTCCAATAACTCTAGCCTTTCCCAAGGAAAGACTAGGACCTAAGGAATAAAAATTAATTCATCCACTTAACTTACCTTCATAGTTAGAGGTCAACAAAGTGGGAGAAAAATCCAATTCTCATTACAATTGATAAGGATAACCAAGATAGGACTTTCTGTTTTCATACCTTTCCAAGAGTTTATTTTATAGTTATTTCTTTATTTTATTCTTCTTATGCAACATACTGCTCCCTAATTTCTAAAACCCTTAATTTACAAACTCATAACCAATAATAAGAACATACCTCCCTGCAATTCCTTGAGAAGACGACCCGAGGTTTAAATACTCGGTTATCAATTTTAAAAGGGGTTTGTTACTTGTGACAACCAAAACATTTGTATGAAAGGATTTTTGAAGGTTTAGAAACTAAACTTGCAACGAGGATTTATCCGTAAATTTCTAGACCACGCAAAAGTTCTCTCATCAAAGCTCGTCACAGTCATCCCATCCCAGATCCTACTCGAAATATCACAGACAAGGTTTAGACTTTTTGGATCTCAAGAATGCTGCCAATTAATTCTAGCTTATACCACGAAGACTCCGATCTTTCGGAATGGAGGCTAAGAGATACACACTATAGCTATTGCAGATAGAACGGAAGTGGTTGTCAGAAATGCGTTCATTGGTGAGAATGATGATGAGTGTCATGAATCATCACATTCATCAGGTTGAAGTGTGAATGAATATCTTAGAATAAGAATAAGCTTGAATTAAATAGGAAAACAATAGTACTTTGCATTAATTCATGAGGAATAGCAGAGCTCCATACATTAATCTATGGGGTGTAGAAACTCCACCATTGAAAATACATAAGTGAAATTAGTCTAAGCATGGCCAAATGGCCAACCTCAAAGGTCTAGGGACTAAACGTCCAAAGATTATGAAATAAGTCTCTAAAAATAGTTTTTATACTAAACTAGTAGCTAGGGTTACAGAAAATAAGTAACTAAGTGCAGATAGTGCAGAAATCCACTTCCGGGGCCCACTTAGTGTGTGCTTAGGCTGAGCATTGAGCTTTACACGTGTGGAGGCTTCTCTTGGAGTTAAACACCAGGTTGCAGCCTGTTTGTGGCATTTAACTCTGGTTTGTAACCTGTTTCTGGCATTTAACTTCAGAATAGGGCATGAAGTTGGCGTTTGAACGCCAGTTTGCGTCGTCAAAACTCGAGAAAAGTATGGACTATTATATATTGCTGGAAAGCCCTGGATGTCTACTTTTTAATGCAATTTCTAGCGCGCCAATTGGGTTTCTGTAGCTCCAAAAAATCCATTTCGAGTGCAGGGAGATCAGAATCTAACAGCATCTGCAGTCCCTTTTCAGCCTCTGAATCAGATTTTTGCTCAGGTCCCTCACTTTCAGCCAGAAAATACCTAAAATCCCAGAAAAACACACAAACTCATAGTAAAGTCCAGAAATGTGATTTTTGAATAAAAACTAATAAAAATATAATAAAAACTAACTAAATCATACTAAAAACTACCTAAAAACAATGCCAAAAAGCGTATAAATTATCCGCTCATCACAACACCAAACTTAAATTATTTCTTGTCCCCAAGAAACTGAAAATCAAATAGGATAAAAAGAAGATAATATACTATAAATTCCAAAATATCAATGAAACTTAGCTCCAATTAGATGAGCAGGACTGGTAGCTTTTTGCCTCTGAACAGTTTTGGCATCTCACTTTATCCTTTGAAGTTCAAAATGATTGGTATCTATAGGAACTCAGAATTCAGATAGTGTTATTGATTCTCTCCTAGTTCAGTATGTTGATTCTTGAACACAGCTACTTTATGAGTCTTGGCCATGGCCCTAAGCACTTTGTTTTCCAGTATTACCACCGGATACATAAATTCCACAGACACGTGAACCTTTTCAGATTGTGACTCAGCTTTGCTAGAGTCCCCAATTAGAGGTGTCCAGGGTTCTTAAGCACACTCTTTTTGCTTTGGATCACGACTTTAACCGCTCAGTCTCAAGCTTTTCACTTGACACCTTCACGCCACAAGCACATGGTTAGGGACAGCTTGGTTTAGCCGCTTAGGCCAGGATTTTATTCCTTTGGGCCCTCCTATCCATTAATGCTCAAAGCCTTGGATCCTTTTTATTACCCTTGCCTTTTGGTTTAAAGGGTTACTGGCTTTTTTTCTCTTGCCTTTTGGTTTAAAGAGTTATTGGCTTTTTCTGCTTGCTTTTCCTTTTTCTTTCTTTTATTTTTCGCCATTTTTTTTCGCAAGCTTTGTTCTTCACTACTTTTTCTTGCTTCAAGAATCAATTTTATGATTATTCAGATTATCAAATAATATTTCTCCTTTTTCATTATTCTTTCAAGAGCCAACAATTTTAACATTCATAAACAACAAATTCAAAAGACATATGCACTATTCAAGCATTCAATCAGAAAACAAAAAGTATTGTCACCACATCAAAATAATTAAACTAATTTCAAGGATGAATTCAAAATCATGTACTTCTTGTTCTTTTGTGATTAAAAACATTTTTCATTTATGAAAGGTGATGGATTCATAGGACATTCACGGCTTTAAGGTATAGACACTAGACACTAATGATCATGTAATAAAGAACAAAGAAAACTATAGAATGAAAAGAACAAGGAAATTAAAGAACGGGTCCACCTTAGTGAGGGTGGCGTCTTCTTCCTCTTGAAAAACCAATAGTGCTCTTGAGCTCCTCTATGTCTCTTCCTTGCCTTTGTTGCTCCTTCCTCATAGCTCTTTGATCTTCTTTAATTTCATGGAGAAGGATGGAATGCTCTTGGTGCTCCACCCTTAGTTGTCCCATGTTGGAACTTAATTCTCCTAGGGAGGTGTTAATTTGCTCCCAATAGTTTTGTGGAGGAAAGTGCATCCCTTGAGGTATCTCAGGGATTTCATGATGAAGAATTTTCTCATGCCCTTGTTGAGGTCCATGAGTGGGCTCTCTTGTTTGCTTCATCCTCTTTTTAGTGATGGGCTTGTCCTCTTCAATGAGAATGTCTCCCTCTATGACAATCCCAGCCGAATTGCAAAGGTGACAAATGAGGTGAGGAAAGGCTAACCTTGCTAAAGTGGAGGACTTGTTAGCCACCTTGTAGAGTTCTTGAGGTATAATCTCATAAACTTCCACTTCCTCCCCAATCATGATACTATGGATCATGATGGCCCGATCCGCAGTTACTTCGGAATAGTTGCTAGTAGGAATGATAGAGCGTTGGATGAACTCCAACCATCCTCTAGCCATAGGCTTATGGTCATGCCTTCTCAATTGAACCGGTTTGCCTCTTGAGTCAATTTTCCATTGAGCTCCTTCCACACATATGTCCATGAGGACTTGTTCCAACCTTTGATCAAAGTTGACCCTTCTAGTGTAGGGGCGTGCATTTTCTTGCATCATTGGCAAGTTGAATGCCAACCTTACATTTTTTGGACTGAAATCTAAGTATTTCCCCCAAACCATTGTAAGCCAATTCTTTGGATTTGGGTTCATACTTTGATCATGGTTTCTAGTGATCCATGCGTTTGCATAGAACTCTTGAACCATTACGATTCCGACTTGTTGAATAGGATTGGAGAGAACTTCCCATCCTCTTCTTCTAATCTCTTGTCGGATCTCCGGATATTTTCCCTTTTTGAGCTTAAAAGGGACCTCAGGGATCACCTTCTTCTTGGCCACAACTTCATAGAAGTGGTCTTGATGGACCTCTGAGATGATCTCTCCATCTTCCATGACTCAGAGGTGGAAGCAAATGCCTTCCCTTTCCTCTTTCTTGAGGTTTCTCTGGCCTTAGGTGCCATTAATGGTTATGAAAAAACAAAAAGTAATGCTTTTACCACACCAAACTTAAAATTTTTTCTCGTCCTCGAGCAAAAAAAGAAAGAAAGTAGTAGAAGAAGAAGAAAATGGAGGAGATGGAGGGAGATGTAGTTTGGCCAAGGGGTAGAAGTAGTGGTTGTAATATGTGAAAATGAAGGAGTGGTGAGGGGTTTATATAGGGGTGGGGGAGGGTTAGGTTTCGTGTATTAGGGTTGGGTTTGGGAGGGAAAGGATTTTGAAGTAGGAGGTAGGTGGGGTTTTTGGCGAAGAGTAGATGGATGTGATTGGTTAAGGGTATTTGGGGAAGAGTGTTATGAAAAGGTGTGAAGAGGAGAGAAGAAGAGGTGGGGTAGGTGGGGAACCTGTGGGGTCCACAGATCCTGAGGGGTCAAGGACTTATCATCCCTGCTCCATTTAGGCGTGTAAAACGCCCTTAGAGTGCACTTCTGGCGTTAAACACCAGGTTGCTGCTTGTTTCTGGCGTTTAACGCCAGCTTTTCTCCCTTTATTGGCATTTAACACCAAGTTGGTGCTTGTTTCTGGCGTTAAACGCTAAACTGTAGCTTGTTTCTGGCGTTTAAGGCTAGCTTGATGCTTCTTTCTGGCGTTAAACGCCAGTCTGATGCTTCTTACTGGCGTTTAAATGCTAGTAAGCTCTTCCTCTAGGGTGAGCTATTTTTAATGCTATTTTTTATTCTGTTTTTGATTTTTCAGTTATTTTTGTGACTTCACATGATCATCAACCTAAAAAAAACATAAAATAATAATGGAAAATAAATAGATATAATTAAATAACATTGGGTTGCCTCCCAATAAGCACTTCTTTAATGTTAATAGCTTGACAGTGAGCTCTCATGGAGCCTGACAGATAATCAGAGCAAGGTTGGGGCCTCTCAACACCAAACTTAGAGTTTGGTTGTGGCCTCCCAACACCAAACTTAGAGTTTGAATGTGGGGGTTTTGTTTGACTATGTATTGAGAGAAGCTTTTCATGCTTCCTCTCCATGGTTACAGAAGGAGAACCTTGAGTCTTGAATACAAGGTAGTCCTCATTCAACTGAAGGACCAACTCTCCTCTGTCAACATCAATCATAGCTTTTGCTGTGGCTAGGAAGGGTCTGCCAAGGATGATGGATTCATCCTCATCCTTTCCAGTGTCTAAGATTATGAAATCAGCAGGGATGTAAAGGCCTTCAACCTTCACTAGCACGTCCTCTACTAGTCCATAAGCCTATTTTATTGATTTGTCTGCCATCTCTAGTGAGATTCTTACAGCTTGTACCTCAAAGATTTCTAGTTTCTCCATTACAGAGAGTGGCATGAGGTTTATCCCTGACCCCAGGTCAGACAGAGCCTTCCCAAAGGTCATGGTGCCTATGGTACAATGTATGAAGAATTTTTCGGGATCTGGTTTCTTCTGAGGTAATGTTTGCCTCATTAATGCATTCAGTTCATTGGTGAGCAAGGGGGGTTCATCCTCCCAAGTCTCATTACCAAATTACTTGGTATTCAGCTTCATGATTGCTCCTAGATACTTAGCAACTTGCTCTTCAGTGATGTCTTCATCCTCTTCAGAGGAAGAATACTCATCAGAGCTCATCAATGGCAGAAGAAAGTTCAATGGAATCTCTATGGTCTCTATATGAGCCTCAGATTCCTTTGGTTCCTCAAAGGGAAACCCCTTTCTGTCCAGAGGATGTCCCATGAGGCTTTTCTCACTAGGACTCACATCCTCCTCACTCTCTCCAGGTTCGGCCATGTTGGTCATGGTTATGGCCTTGCACTCTCTCTTGGGATTTTCTTCTGTATTGCTTGGGAAAGTACTGGGAGGAGTTTCAGTAATCTTCTTACTCAGCTGACCCACCTGTGTCTCCAAATTTCTAATGGAGGACCTTGTTTCATTCATGAAACTTAGTGTGGTCTTGGATAGATCAGAGACTATGGTTGCCAGGCCAGAATGGCTCTGTTCAGAATTCTCTGTCTGTTGCTGAGAAGATGATGGAAAAGGCGTGCTATTGCTAAACCTGTTTCTTCCACCATTATTGTTGAAGCCTTGTTGAGGCTTCTGTTGGTCCTTCCATGAGAAAGTTGGATGATTTCTCCATGAAGGATTATAGGTGTTTCCATAGGGTTCTCCCATGTTATTCACCTCTGCCATTGCAGGGTTTTCAGGATCATAAGCTTCTTCTTCAAAAGATGCTTCTTTAGTACTGTTGGATGCAGCTTGCAATCCATTCAGACTCTGAGAAATTATATTGACTTGTTGAGTCAATATTTTGTTTTGAGCCAATATGGCATTTAGAGTCTCAATTTCAATAACTCCCTTTTTCTGAGGCGTCCCATTGTTCACAGGATTCCTCTCAGAGGTGTACATGAATTGTTATTTGCAACCATTTCAATGAGTTCCTGAGCTTCTGCAGGGGTTTTCAGATGAAGAGATCCTCCTGCAGAATGGTCCAATGACATTTTTGACAACTCAGACAGACCATCATAGAATATACATATGATGCTCCATTCTGGAAGCATGTCAATAGGACACCTTTTGATCAATTGCTTATATCTTTCCCAAGCTTCATAGAGGGACTCACCTTCCTTCTGTCTGAAGGTTTGGATTTCCACTCTAAGCTTGCTCATCTTTTGAGGTGGAAAGAATTTGGCCAGGAAAGTACTAACCAGCTTTTCCCAAGAGTTCAGGCTTTCCTTAGGTTGTGAATCCAACCATGTTCTAGCTCTGTCTCTTACAGAAAAAGGAAAAAGCATAAGCCTATAGACCTCGGGATCAACTCCATTGGTCTTGATAGTGTCATAGATTTGCAAGAATTCAGCTAAGAACTGATGAGGATCTTCCAATGAAAGTCCATGAAACTTACAATTCTGTTGCATTAGAGAAACTAATTGAGGCTTAAGCTTAAATTTGTTTGCTCCAATGGCAGGAATTGAGATGCTTCTTCCATAGAAGTTAGAAGAGGGTGCAATAAAGTCACCAAGCATCTTTCTTGCATTGTTGGCATTGTTATTGGGTTCGGCCATGTCTCCTTCTTTTTCGAAAATTTCTGTTAGGTCCTCTCTATAGGGTTGTGCTTTAGCCTCTCTTAGTTTCCTCTTAAGAGTCCTTTCAGGTTCAGGATCAGCTTCAATAAGAATGTCTTTATCCTTGTTCCTGCTCATATGAAAAAGAAGAGAACAAAGAAAATATGGAATCCTCTATGTCACGGTATAGAGATTCCCTTATGCAAGTAGAAGAAGAGAAGAATAGAAGGAGAAGAGAAAAATTCGAACACAGAGAAGAAGAGGGGGTTCGAATTATGAGTAGAAGAGAAGTGTTAGTAGATAAATAAATAAATAGAAAGAGATGAGAGGGGGAAGAATTCAGAAATTAAAAAAAATTAAATAAAAATATTTTTGTTTTTATTTTAAATATTAATTATAATTCGAAATTTAAAAAGAGAAATAAAACTAAATTAAAGTTTAAAACAATTAGTTAATTAAGAAGAATTTTGAAAAAGTGGTGGGGAATTTTCAAAAATTAGAGAGAGAAAAATAGTTAATTAAAAAAGATTTGAAAATCAATTTTGAAAAGATTTTGAAATTAAGTTTTGAAAAACATATGATTGAAAGAGATTTGTTTGAAAAAGATATGATTGGAATTTATTTTGAAAAAGATTTGAAAAAGAAATTTGAAAAGATTTCATTTTGAAATTAAAGTTGATTACTTGACTAACAAGAAACTAAAAGATATGATTTTAAAATTTAAAGATTGAAACTTTTCTTAAAAGGCAAGTAACAACTTGAAATTTTTGAATCTAAAAATTGAATGCTAGCACTAAATCCGAAGATATGAAACAAAAATAAGAAAAAGATTTTAAAAATCAATTTGAAATTTTTTAAAATATGAAAGAAAAAATGAAAAAGTTTTGATTTTTGAAAAAGTTTTGAAAAGATAGGAATTTTAAATTGAAAATTTTGACTTGATTCATAAGAAAAAATTAAATTTTAAAAAAATTTATGACTAAATCAATTCAAATTTTCAAAATTTATGAGTGAAATAAGAAAATATATGTTTTTTATTTTTGAATTTTTAAAGAAGAAAGAGAAAAACATAAAAATGATGCAAAATATGAGAATTTAAGATCAAAACACATGATGCATGAAAGAACACTTTGAACGTTAAGATGAACACCAAGAACACTTTGAATGTCAAGATGAATACCAAGAACTTATTTTTGAAAATTTTTAAGAAAAGACATACATGCAAGACACCAAACTTAGAAATTTTCAATGTTTAGACACTAACAAATTGAAAATGCATATGAAAAACAAGAAAAGACACAAAACATGAAAATGCAAAGATCAAACAAAGAAGATTATCAAGAACAACTTGAAGATTATGAAGAACAGTTTCATGCAGGTGTTCTTCAAAAATTTAAAGAAAAATTAAAAAGATGCAATTGACACCAAACTTAAAAATTGACACTAGACTCAAACAAGAAACACAAAATTATTTTTGGTTTTATGATTTTATTAACTTTTTTTTTGTAATTTTTCGAAAATAAAAAGCTTAAAAATAAAATAAAATTACCTAATCTGAGCAACAAGATGAACCGTCAGTTGTCCAAACTCGAACAGTCCCCGGCAACGACGCCAAAAACTTGGTGCATGAAATTGTGATCTCAACGGCGCCAACAACTTGGTACGCACGATCGTAATCTCAACTCTTTTTCACAACTCCGCACAACTAACCAACAAGTGCACTGGGTCGTCCAAGTAATAAACCTTACGTGAGTAAGGGTCGATCCTATGAGTTCCAATGTCTTGGCTCACCAATCTCTCTAACTTTGAACAATTGCCCAATGTCTTGATTTAATTGCTCATGGGAAGAGATGAAGTTTGGTCACTGATTATACTACACACATTCATAGATCAAAGTATTGGTAGGATTAAATGTCACAATATCCATCCAACCCCCAACCTAATCCAACGTGAGAAAGTCTTTCTAGCATCATCTCCTCATCCCTCTCTCAAGAATCAGAGGAAACCCAATTATGAACAATTTCTCCGTCGAGACAATTGTTCAATTGGATGAAGACCGAAAGCTTTCTAGTAAGATCAAGAGAAAAGACAGAAGAAGAAGAATGAGAATTACAATTAATCCATCAAATAACAATAGAGCTCTCTAACCCAACGAAAAGAGTTAGTTTAGTTCATTGCTCTACTTAAACAGAGAAGAAAGAAAATGCAAAAAATTAAAGAAGAAGAATTAGAATTCAAAACAGGAATTGAAATTTCAAAATTCATAACTGAGAATTACAAAATGGAAATGGAACTATTCCTAAGGAAGAAAAGAAAAGAAACGGAAAAAGAGTGTATGAATGGTGTGTGTCAGGGGATGTGAATGCATGATTCTGGACTCCCCTCCAATCTAGAATGATTTCTCCAATCTAACTATTGCTTATATATAGGCTTACAAACTAAAATGAAAGAGCAAATTACAATTGAATTAAAATTCCTAATCTAGATGCTTCTTGTGCCTTGGATTGAGTGATGTTGATGGGCTCAGCTTGCTTGCATGATCCAGGGGTGTAATTGGCATTTATTGGGGCCATTTTTGGTGTCACAGACATTGAGAAATGCTCCCAGGCTCACTTCAACGTTTAACCCAAAGTTGGACCCAGTGTTTGACCCCAAACGTTAGCACACCAGCATTGAAAACAACGTCCAACTTTGGCTCCAACTTTGCACCTTTCTTGGCCAACGTTTTGGGTAGCGTTTGAGGTCCAACTTTGGGCTCAACCTTGCTTTCTTGCTTCTTTCTTGCCCCCCTTTTCTGCTTCTCTTTTACCTATCATCAAACAAATAAGTGTATCAAAGTAACATACAAGATAATCTTTACTATGCTAAGTGTGCTAATAATGCTCAAAATCATAACTTCACTTAGTGTGATCTATTTCATCATATTTACCCTGTATATTAACTAAAATTCACCTATGCTTGAGATTTTGTTTTATGCAGAAATTATTCATGCTTTTGCTCCTTTATCAATAAAATTTGTATGAAAACTAAACCAAAATCTAGTAAAAAAGTATAGAAAAATAGGCTATGATGCCCTGGCATCATCATGCTGACAAAGGTGACACTGAGGGTAGTCCACTAGTGATTAGGAGGTTTGGAGGAGACAGAAAGTGAAATGTTAGGTTAAAGATAGATTTAGAACTTGAACACCTTAGATAACTTATCTAATTTCTGGTTTAGAATTCTTTCATAAGTTTAAATTTGAGAGTCGAAGTTATAGGATTGCCTCTGGATTTCTTGGGACCTTTTATATTAACTATGCAGGAACCTTTACCATGTGAGAACCCCCAATTCTCATTCCATACATATTCTGTTGTTTTCAGATGCAGGTCGAGAGGCAACTCGATGAGCCTTCTGGAGACTTTTTTAAGAGAAGATCTATTCTGGGACTTATTGTTTGTATTTTATGTATATATATATAGATTTCTCCTCGGTATATATTTTATGTTTGTCTCTCTTAGAGGTGACTTGGAGAAACAGGTTGTGGGTTTTCTGTTTTGGGATATCCTGTGTTGTATATATGTGTAAATATACTCCGGCCGGCCTTAGCTTCACAAGCCAAGCCTGGAGCTTGTTACTTATATCTTCGGAACTCTAATCTTGTATAAATATTATCCTTTCCTTTTAATCTTATCTACCTTTCTATGTTGATCCGACCGAGAGTATGCGCTTTTTTGTTGGTGTTTCGTTTAACTTTTCTTATCAAGGCTCCTAGTTAAACTTCCTTTCATATATATACATATTTTACTTTTAGAGATCGTAGTATCTCACCACCTTTGAATTACGTCCTAGGCATAAAGCTCTGTGTGGTAGGGTGTTATATCTCCAATGATTCTATTTGCCAAGTCTCCAATGCCATTCTTCAATACACCCCTAAAAGCATCATTTTGGAGAAGCAAAGGCATCTTCCACTCCTTGTTGAGCCAAGTCTCCAATGCCATCATCCTTACCAACCTTGTGGCACCTCCAACTCCATCTTCTTCATCAACCATATGGCGCCTCCAACGCCCCTTCCTTCCACCAAGTTGGGCATCCCCAATGCCACACCATGAAGCCTCAATTTGGAGCAATACAAAGGTGTCTTAGACATCACTTTTGCACCCTCAAGAAGGCATCTCCAACGCCATGAATTACCATACCCAGGAAGCTAAATTTGGTGCCAAGATTGGCAATTCTAACACCACCGTTGGTCGAGAATGTGAAGCGCTCCCCCTATAGACGCCTTCGATGAATTTTCAACAAGGCTTGAAATTGTGTCACTTAATCCATGCAAAGCATCTCCAATACAACCTTAAGTCAACTTCCTTGGGCCATGTTTCTCAACTTTATTTTTATCCTGAGTAAAGTGTATTGCACGCTAGATTAGGTGCTTAATTTGATGACAAACAATTTTTCCTCAAGCCCACTTAATGAAGCACACAACCATCATAACAATCGACAAGGCTCTTGACTTAATTGAACCAAGGAAGATCTCTAGTAATAGTTAGTTTGAATTTGCATTTTCTTGTAATTTGAATTTCATTTGAAATTATATTTTAGAATAGGCTATAAATAGAGGATGAGAGAGCCTCATATGAGGGGAATTCTCCTTCCACTTCTATTCACTTCTTCTTCATTCTTACTTCTTTCACATTTTTGCCATGAGTAGCTAATTCCCTTTTAATTGGGAAAAACAGCTTTATTGAATTTAATGGATCAAATGTGAAAGAGTCGTCGTTCTTCATTCCAAAGATTTGAATCTCTTAGAAAAAAGTTTAAATCTAAATTGGGTTTTATGATCACTTGGAAAAGTAGATTCATGAAACTAAGCTTGAAGCTCTTTCTCTCAATTCTTGTGCTTTTGGATTTGGATTGATAACGTAACATATAATCAACTAACATCTAGATTCATGAGATTGTATAGCTCTAAATCATAGAACATGCTTCATCTCTTCTCATGATCAATTAGATCAAGGAATTGTCAATTGATCAAGTCAAGAGAGATTGAATTACCAAGAAATTAGAATTCAATCACTTATGATTTGCCAAGAGATCAATGATTGCATAATTAAAGTTGAAATGAACACTATTTAATCCATGGAATTCAATATCTCTGAACCCCAATGATCTTCCCCCATTATTCTCTTCTTCCCTTACTTTAGAATTGCTTTAATTCATTTCTGTTGATCTCTTTACATTCTTGCAATTCACTATTCTTGCACTTTAAAGTTCCAGCAATTTACATTTTTGTTATTTACTTGCAAGTCATTTATTGCTTTATTTTACTTCTTACTCAAGTCATTTAAATTACATGTTTCTATTATCAATTTTTCATCATCAAATTATGAATTGTCTAACTAGAATACTCAATAAATCATTGCTTGTTTAATTCCTTAATTTTTGTGGGAACGATAACCCACTCACTGTAGTATTACTTGATGTGATCTAGTGCACTTTCCGGTAGTTTTGCGAACATTGTAAAATCACCTATCAGTCAACAAACATTAATCAATTCCACCATACTTACCAAGTTTTCATCCAATCACAACCTCTGGCCCAAAATACCCTACAATATAATTAACCTTTTCAATACCTCAATTGAGGCTTATAACTTACCAAAAGGGTGTACCTCACCCAATCATAGCCTCCGGCCCAAATTTTCATAGCAATAGCCATAATAAGCAATCAAACCAAAATTTGCATCCAATTCAATCATGCATATTGATGAGCGGATATTTTATACGCTTTTTGGCATCATTTTCATATTGTTTTAGTTATGTTTTGTTTAAGTTTTATTATGTTTTTATAGGTTTTAGTGCAAAATTTACATTTTTGGATTCTATTTTGAGTTGTATTTTATGGTGATTTTAGGTCATTTCTGGATGAAATTAAGGAGCTTTGGCAAAGTCTGATTCAGAGGCAAGGAAAGCGTAGCAGATGCTGTCAGATTCTGACCTCCGTTCACTCAAACAAGCATTTATGCAGCTACAGAGGTCCAAATGACACATTCTTAACGGAATTGGAAAGTTAACTTCTAAAGCTTTCCAGCAACATATAATGGTTTATACTTTTCTTCGAAGGAGCCTGCCCATACTGGGAGTTGAACGCCAAGGAGCTACCCCTTGGCTGGCGTTCAACGCCCCAAGGAGACAAGCCAGCGTTGAACGCCCAAGAACCACCCCTTTTGGGGCATTCAATTCCCACAAAGAAGTAAGGTAGTGCCAATCACCCCCTAATGGGCGTTCAACGCCTATTCCTCAAGTTGGATGCCAAGCTCAGCCCAAGTACTCAACAAAAGTGGGCCTAGGATAGATTTTTACACCTCTAGTCTAGTCTGTCATACTTTTTGTACTTCTTAGCTATTAGATTAGTATTTAAAGGAGAACATCACCCATGTTTAGGATCTTCGTCCTCATCTTTACCTCTTCACATTTTACATTACTTTCTGTAAAGCATGAGCAACTAAGCCTCCTAAGTTAGGGTTAAGAGCTCTGCTGATTCTCATGGATTAATAATATTACTGTTCTATTTTAATACACGTTTGATTCCATTCTCTTGTGCATTTTCGTTCTTCATCTCATGAATTGAGGATGACCTATGACAATCATCCTTGTTCTACATGGATTCCGTGTGAGTCCTGACCCGGATAGTATTGAACCACAGCTAGAAAATGCACTGCAGATTCCAAGAGTGTGCCTGAGTGACTTTGGATATGTGACATATAATCCCGTTGACCATGGGTTACTAAGGTTTTTGTGGCATTAAGGCTAGAGTATGAGAAGCAGCGTTCCCTAATCTGGAAGATCTGACCTTGTCTGGGGCATTTTGAGTAGGATCACAAATGGGAGTGGATTGCTTAGGTCTTCACCTTCGACTATAGTAGGAAGCCATGAGTTAACTTGATGAGGATGCTACATGAGTTTCTCGGATATGGTGGACTGCTATGGTTTAGAAGAGACTAACTTGATGAGGATGCAACATGAGTTAGTCAATTACGGCTGCCATTGAATGAGTCATTCGTTGTTGAAGTAGACAGTAATAAAAGTTAATCCGGAAAGAACACGCATCTCCAAAGCCTTAACGAAATATCCATCACTGCTTTCACACTAATCTGGTATTTCGTTCTTACTGTTTCGTCTATGCTTTCAAACAAATAATCATCTTCCGTAATCGCCTGACTAAGATCTATAAGATAGCCATTGCTCGCTCAATCCGACAATCTCCGTGGGATTCGACCCTCACTCAACTGAGGTATTACTTGGACGACTCGGTGCACTTGCCAGTTCAGTTGTACAGAGTTCAATTTTGCGCACCATGTTTTTGGCACCGTTGCCGGGGCTTATTCTGAGATTGACAAACTACCGGACTATCTTGTTGCTTTGATTAGGTATTCTTTAAGGTTTAGTTACTCTTTTAATTGTGTCTTTTCTTTTCTTTTGCAAAAATTTTTCGAAACCTTTTCTCTTCTTTAGTGATATTTGTCTTTTGTTTAAGTCTTGTGTCAGTTTTTAAGTTTGGTGTCCCCCTTGTTTTCTTAAAAATTTTGAAAATTGTTCTTGAGTGTTCTTTATTGTGTTTGAATTGTTCTTGGTGATTTTTCTTGTTTGATTTCAAAAATTTTAAGTTTGGTGTCTTTTGGTGTTTTTCTTTGAAATTTTCGAAAATTGGTGTCCTTGGATCTTAAATTTTTAAGTTTGGTGTCTCTTAGTTGTTTTTCTATTTCCTTAAAATTTGAAAATAAAAAAATTTCTTTTATCTTTCTTTAATTTTTCGAAAATCTTGACTAACTTTTCCTAGCTTGATTTAAAAATTTTAAGTTTGGTGTTTTCTTGTTAGTAAAGTTTAAATTTTGAATTTTTAATCTTATCTTTTCAAATATTTTTCAAATCTTTATCTTTTTATCTTTCTTTAATTTTCAAAAATACTATCTTATCTTACTTCAAATTTAAATTTTAAAATTCAATTTCGAAATTCAAAATTTAAAATTCAAATTTCAAATTTCAAAATTAAATCTTTTTCAAAAATCAAATTTCAAATCTTATCTTTGCAAATCTTTTTCAACTCTTTATCAAATCTTCTTGCTTTAAGTCCTTCTTATCTTATCTTCTTTTTAATTTTAAAACTTTTAAATTTCAAGTTTTTACTTTCTTTTTAAATTAAATTTCAAAATCAAATCTTTTAATGTGTTTTCAATTCTTCTTAGTTGGGTAGTTACCTATTTTATCTTATTTTAATTTTGAAAGTCTGGTATCTCTCAGATTCTTCTTTCTCTCTTCTATTTTCGAAAACTTTCTACTTATTTCTCTCGCTCCTTTATCGAAAATTCTTACCTCTTTCTCTCTCTTCTATTTTTCAAAACTCTTCTTTTTCTTTTTCTATTTATTTTTTGAAAACTCTTTTAATTTAAAAGATATCTTTCTTTTCTTTTCCCCCTATTTAACTCTCTTAAAGGACCTCTATACTGTGACATATAGAATCCTTTTCTTCTTTTCTTCTTGCATTCTTCCTTCTTGTTTATGAGTAGGAACAGGGATAAAGAACCTCTCTTTGATCCTAATCCTAAACCTGAGAGGACTCTAAGGAGGCATTTACAACAAGCTAGAGCATAACACTCCGGAGGAAACCTCACAGAGCTTTTCAAACAAGAAGCTGAAAATACAAATATGGCAGCCAATCCTAATGGTAGAAGAGACGCAAGGAAGGTCCTAGGTGATTTTACTGCACCCACTTCTAACTTCTATGGAGGAAGCATCTCTATACCTACCATTGGTACAAATAACTTTGAGCTGAAGCCTCAACTGGTCACTTTAGTTCAACAGAACTGCTAGTTTCATGGACTTCCATAAGAAGATCCCAACAGATTCATCTCTAATTTCTTGCAGATCTGTGATACTGTCAAGATTAATGGAGTGGATCCAGAGATTTACAAGCTTATGCTTTTTTCCTTTGTTGTAAGGGACAGAGCTAGGTTATGGCTGGACTCTCAGCCTAAGGAAAGCCTAGACTCTTGGGAGAAAGTGGTCAATGCATTCTTGACTAAGTTCTTTCCACCTCAAAAGCAGAACAAGCTTAGGGTGGAAGTTCAAACCTTCGAGCAGAAAGAGGGTGAATCCCTCTATGAAGCATAGGAGAGGTACAAGCAAATGATCAGAAGGTGCCCTCCTAACATGATTTCAGACTGGACCATGCTACATATCTTCTATGATAGTCTTTGTGAGATGTCCAAGATGGCACTGGAACATTCTGCTGGTGGTTCACTCCACTTGAAGAAAATGCCTGAGGTGGCACAAGAACTCATTGACATGGTTGCTAACAACCAATTCACAAACATTTCTGAGAGGAACCCTGTAAGCAATGGGGTAGCTCAGAAGAGAGGAGTCCTGGAGGTTGACACCCTAAATGCCATTGGCTCAGAATAAGATCTTGACCCAACAGGTCAATATGATCTCTCAGCATCTGACTGGATTACAAACTGCAGCTGACAGCACTCAAGAAGCCTCCTATGAAGGTGATGCATATGATGCAGATCAACCCATGATTGATGAGGTTAACTATTTGGGAAATCCCAATAAGGAGTCTTATGGAAACACCTACAACCCATTATGGAGGAATCATCCTAACATCTTATGGAGGGAACAACAGGAGCCTCAACAAGGCTTCAATAACAACCAAGGTGCAAGAAACCAAAATAGGTCTAATAACAGACCATTCCTACCTTCTCACCAACAAATGGAGATTTCTAAGCAGAACCTCTCTAACTTAGCCACTATAGTCTCCAATCTCTCTCAGACCACTCATAGTTTCATTGCTGAAACAAGATCCTCCATTAGAAATTTGGAGGTACAGATTAGTCAGCTGAGTAAGAGAATCCCTGAGACCCCTCCTAACACTCTTTCCAGTAAAACTGAAGTAAGCCCAAGAGAAAAGTGCAAGGCCATCACTGTAGAAGTTGAGGCCGAAACTAAAGAGGATGAGCTGGCGTTGAACACCAGTAAGGGAGTAGCTGGGCGTTCAATGCCCAAGGAGGAGCAGTTATTGGCGTTGAATGCTAGTAATGGAGTAGAGGCTAGGCGTTCAATGCCCAAAGAGGGACAACTCCTGGCGTTGAATGCCACAATAGGAGTAGTTGGGCGTCCAATTCCCATTAAGGATCCCCTTGTTGCAGAACTGAAAGAAACCAGAACTCATGAGGAGACCATAGAGGTTCCCTTAAATGCCTAGTTGCATATTATAAAATCTGAAGAATACTCCTCCTCTGATGAGAAAGAAGAAACTAGGGAAGAGCAAGTTGCTCGGTACCTAGAAATTCTGATGAAGCTGAATGCCAAATTATTTGTAACAGAGACAGTGGAGGAAGAACCTCCAGTTCTCCTTAAGGAACTCCATGCCTTTGTTCAGAAGAAACTACCTCAGAAGCTGTTGGATCCCAGACGCTTCCTAATTCCTTGCACCATAGGAACAATTACTTTTAAGAAGGCTTTATGTGACCTGGGGTCAAGCATAAACCACATGCCTCTCACTGTAATGGAGAGGCTGGGAATCTTTGAGGTGCAAGCTACCAAGATCTCTTTGGAGATGGCAGACAAGTCACTGAAAACGACATATGGTCTGGTAAAGGATGTCTTAGTAAAGGTTGAAAACTTTTACATCCCTGGAGATTTTATAATCTTAGATACTGGAGAGGATGGGGATGAATCCATCATCCTTAGAAGACCTTTCCTAGCTACAGCCAATGCCATAATTGATGTGGCGAAGGGAGAGCTAGTTCTGCAATTATAGGAGGACCACATCTTATTCAAGATGCCCAAACCTAACTCTTTGCCTAAAGTAGAGACAACTGTGTAACACTTAGTGTTCAAACCCTCTCTCCCATTGCAGAGGTATACAGAGCCTCTAGACACCAAATCTAAGTCTGATATTGTGAAACCATCCACAAGCACTGAGGATAAGAGTACTAAGAAGAATGTACCTAAGGGCTAGAGGGATAAGAAAATCCCCACTGAAGGCCTCTCACCTGGCATGAGCATTGTCTTCACAAACAACCCAGTGATTCCACATACTGTGAACAAGATTCTACCTCTAGAACACATAGAGCTCATCCATGAGAGCACAGGGAAGAAGTTCACTGTAAGGGGCGAAGTTCTGAGCCCCTATCCATCCCTAGAAAGGGGCTAACCATCAAGCTAGTGACGTTGAAGAAGCGCTTGTAAGGAGGCAACCCAACCATAATTATATTATTCCAATCCTTAGTTATTTCTATTCCAGTTATATTAAGTTATTTTCAGAATTAATTCCTTTCTAGAGTTTATGATCATGTGCAGTAGCCAGAACAGAAAGAGAGATATTAAGAGATGGAAGCAAAACACCCTGGAGTACACCCCTAGCTGGCGTTGAACGCCAGACAAGGAGGTAAGAGGGGCGTTCAATGCCCAAAAAGAAGCACTAGTAATGGCATTGAATACTGATGAGCGGATATTTTATACGCTTTTTGGCATCATTTTCATATAGTTTTGTTTGTTTTATTATGTTTTCATAGATTTTAGTGTAAAATTCACATTTTTGGATTCTACTTTGAGTTTGCGTGTTTTATGGTGATTTCAGGTATTTTCTGGCTGAAATTGAGGAGCTTGAGCAGAAGTCTAATTCAGAGACAGAGAAAGTACTACATATGCTGTTAGGATCTGACCTCCATGCACTCAAAAGAGCTTTTCTGGAGCTACAGAAGTCCAAATAGCACGCTCTCAATGGCTATGGAAAGCTAACATCCAGGGCATTCCAAAAATATATAATAGTTTATACTTTTCTTTGAATTGAAGGCCCAAACCTGGCGTTCAATGCCAGCTACCAGCCCCATTCCTGGTGTCGAGCACCCATAGGGGAGCAACTGGAATTCGACGCCCAAAAGGTGGTCCCTAGCCAGTGTTCAACGCCGCTAAGGTACATTAGCACGTGGAAGACACTCAAGCTCAGCCCAAACACTCACCAAGTGGACCCCAGAAGTGGATTTTCACACTCCTAAGTTTATCCTATCATATTTCTGTAATCCTTAGTCATTAGATTAGTATATATAGGAGAAGATCACCCTTGTTTAGAGGTTCTGCCAATCTTCTTCCTCCCCATTATTTTTTAACACTACTATGTACAATATGAGTCACTAACCTCCTAAGTTAGGGTTAGCAGGTCTGCTGAGTTTCATGGATTAATAATATTACTGTTCTAGTTTCAATACAATTATGATTCTGTTCTCTTATGCGTTCTCGTTCTTCATCTCATGAATTGAGGGTGACCCATGACAATCACCCTCGTTCTACTTGGGTTTCGTGCGATTCCTGACCCGGATAGTGTTGAACTAAAGCTAGAGTTTGCATTGCGGATTCGTATAGAGCATCTGAGCAACTTTGGATATCTGACATATAATCCCATTGTGTACGGGTGCGTGAGGTTTTTGTGGCACTAAGGCTAGAGTCAGAGAAGCAACCCTCTGTGATCCGGATGATCTACCTTGTCTATGGCACCTTGAGTAGGACCGCGAAGGGGAGTGGATTGCTTATAGCTTCATCTTCTGCTACAGTGAGAAACCAAGAGGTGGCTTGATGAGAGTACATGAGCCATCTCAACGTGGTGGATTGCTGCAGTAGCAGAGTTTAACTTGATGAGAGGATATGAGTTAACCACTTACGGCTGCCATTGAATAAATCAGAAAGCCATTGAGATAGACAGTAAGAAAAGTTAATCCAGAAAGACAAAGCATCTCCGAAGCCTTACCTGTTCGTCTATCATTGTTTTCACAAATCAATCTGGTATTTCTATCTTTATTTATTTTATGCGTTTTCCATGACAACTTATAATATTCTATCCGCTTAACTAAGATCTGCAAGGTGTCCACTGCTTGCTCAAACCAACAATCCTCGTGGGATCGACCCTGACTCACCTCAGGTATTACTTGGACGACCCGGTATACTTGCCGGTCTATCTGTGCGAATTCTGCAGAGCGAGTTTTGTGCACCAAGTTTTTGGCACCGTTGCCGAGGATTGTTCGGATTTGACAAACTACTGGATTATCTTTAGTCATTAGATTAGGTACTTTTTAATTTTGTTTGAGTTTTTTATTTTTTTTTTCAAAAAAAAATTTCAAAAATCTTTGCTTTTCCTTTTGATCTTTATCTTTTTGTTTGAGTCTTTGTTCTTGTTCTTGTTAAATAGTTTCTGTTAATTGAGTCTTGTGTCAATCTTTAAGCTTGGTGTCTTTTTGAGTCATCTTGAGTCTTTAAGTTTCACTTTTTTCCTTTTCTAAAATTAGAATCTTTGATTCAAAAGTCTTAAGTTTGGTGTCTTTTGGTTATTTTCCTTTAAAATTTTCGAAATTAGCGTCTTTGATTTTCAAAGTTTTTAAGTTTGGTGTCCTTTGTGTGTTCTTTGTTTCCTTTGAATTTTCGAATTGTTCTTTGTGTTCTTTCTTGGTATTCAAGTTGTTCTAGTTTCTTTTCTTGTTTTGATCTTAAAATTTTTAAGTTTGGTGTCTTTTGGTGTTTTTCTTTTTAAATTTTTGAAAACTTAGTGTTTTAGATCTAAAAATTTTAAGTTTGATGTCTTTTGGTTGTTTTTGTCTTTCTTTATTAATTCAAAAAATAAAAAAAATATCTTTTCTATCTTTAAGTCAAAATTTTTTGAAAAATTTCAACAAAAATTTCAAATTTTAATTTCAAAATCATTATCTTATCTTATCTTAATTTCAAATTTTAATTTCTTTTAATTTGATTCTATCTTATCTTATCTTTGTTTTAAAATTTAAAATTCAAAACTTTTTCAAATCTTCATCTTTTCTTATCTTATCTTTTTATTAAATTTCAAATCATTATCTTATCTTATCTTAATTTTAAATTTCAAAATCAAATATTTTCAAAAAAATCAAATCTTTTTCAAATCTTTATCTTATCTTGTTTTTAATTCAAATTTTAAAATTCAATTTTCAATATCTTATCTTATCTTAATTCAATTTCAATTCAAATTTCAAATTTCAAATTTCAAAATCGAATCTTTTTTAAATCTTTTATCTTATCTTGTTTTCAAATCTTTCTTAATTAGTTACTTGTTTTCTCACTTTCTTATTTTTCAAAACTTCGTAAGTAATTCTTCTGTCTCTTATTTTCGAAAACTTCCCTTCTATTTTTCTCTCTTCTTTTTCGAAATTCATTATTTAATTTTTAAATCTTTTTGGTTAATTAACTTTTATTTTTGAATTTAATTAATAAATAAAATAAAAACAAAAATATTTTAATTCTAGTTTCTCTTTTTACTTCTTAATTTTCGAATTTTCTAACCCCTTCTATTCGAATTCTTCTTCCCTTCTCTCCATCTTCATTCTTCTTTCTTTTTCACATCTCATAGGGAGTCCTCTGTTCTTGAACATAGATCTCCCATTCTTCTTCTTTCTTGTTGTCTTTTTCTTGTTTATGAGTAGGAACAGAGATAAAGAAACTCTCTTTTATCCTGATCTTGAACCTGAGAGAACTCTAAGGGAGTATTTGCAACAAGTTAAAGCAAAAGATTCTGAAGGAAACCTCACATGGCTATTCGAACAAGAAGCTGAAAACACAGATATGGCAGCGGAACAGAATAATGGAGGAGATGCAAGAAAGGTTCTTGGTGATTTCATTGCACCAACTTCTGACCTCTATGGAAGAAGTATCTCCATACCTTCCATTAGAGCAAATAACTTTGAGCTTAAACCTCAGTTAGTCTCTCTATTGTAACAGAATTGTAAATTTCATGGACTTCCACTGGAAGATCCACATCAGTTCCTATCTAAATTCTTGCAAATCTGTGATACTGTTAAGACCAATAGAGCAGATCCTGAGGTCTACAGACTTATACTTTTCCCTTTTGCTGTTAGAGACAGAGCTAAGATATAGGTGCATTCTCAACCTAAGAAAAGCCTAGACTCTTGAGGAAAGTTGATCAATGCTTTTTTGGCCATGTTCTTTCCACCTCAAAAGATGAGCAAGCTCAGGGTGGAAGTTCAAACCTTTAGACAAAAAGAGGGTGAATCCCTCTATAAAACTTGGGAAAGATACAAGCAACTGATCAGGGGGTGTCCTCCTGACATGCTCTCAGAATGGTCTATCCTAGGAATCTTCTACGATGGTCTATTGATGAGCGGATAATTTATACGCTTTTTGGCATTGTTTTTAGTATGTTTTTAGTAGAATCTAGTTACTTTTAGGGATGTTTTCATTATTTTTTATGTTAAATTCACATTTCTGGACTTTACTATGAGTTTGTGTGTTTTTCTGTGATTTCAGGTATTTTCTGACTGAAATTGAGGGACTTGAGCAGAAATCAGATTCAGAGGTTGAAGAAGGACTGCTGATGCTGTTGGATTCTGACCTCCCTGCACTCAAAATGGATTTTCTGGAGCTACAGAACTCAAAATGGCGCGCTTCTAATTGCGTTGGAAAGTAGACATCCAGGGCTTTCCAGCAATATATAATAGTCCATACTTTGGCCAAGAATAGACAACGTAAACTGGCGTTCAACGCGCTTTCTACCCAAATCTGGCGTCCAGCGCCAGAAAAGGAGCCAAAACCAGAGTTGAACGCCCAAACTGGCACAAAAGCTGGCGTTCAACTCTACAAATGGCCTCTGCATGTGCAACACTCAAGCTCAGCCCAAACACACACCAAGTGGGCCCAGAAAGTGGATTTATGCATCAATTTCTTAGTCATGTAAACCCTAGTGACTAGTTTATTATAAATAGGACCTTTTACTAGTCTTTTTGACCATCTTTGGTCTCAATTTTAATCCATTGTTCATCTTTGGATCCTGGATTGTATTCTGATCCTGTGATCACGTTTAGGGGGCTGGCCATCTCGGCCATGCCTGGACCTTCACTTATGTATTTTTAACAGTAGAGTTTCTACACTCCATAGATTAAGGTGTGGAGCTCTGCTGTTCCTCAAAGATTAATGCAAGTACTACTATTTTCTATTCAATTCATCTTATTTCGCTTCTAAGATATCCATTCGCACCCAAGAACGTGATGAAGGTGATGATTATGTGTGACGCTCATCACCATTCTCCCCTATGAACACGTGCCTGACAAACACTTCCGTTCTACATGAAATAAAGCTAGAATGAATATCTCTTAGATCTCCTAACCAGAATCTTCGTGGCGTAAGCTAGAAAGATGGCGGCATTCAAGAGAATCCAGAAAGTCTAAACCTTGTCTGTGGTATTCCGAGTAGGATTCAATGATTGAATGACTGTGACGAGCTTCAAACTCGCGAGTGCTGGGCGTTAGTGACAGATGCAAAAGGAGGGTGAATCCTATTCCAGCATGATCGAGAACCGACAGATGATTAGCCGTGCTGTGACAGAGCATGTGAGCATATTTTTCACTGAGAGGAGGGGATGTAGCCACTGACAACGGTGATGCCCTTGCATAAAGCCAGCCATGGAAAGGAGTAAGACTGATTGGATGAAGATAGCAGGAAAGCAGAGGTTCAGAGGAACGAAAGCATCTCTATTCGCTTATCTGAAATTCTCACCAATGAATTACATAAGTATTTCTATCCCTATTCTATTATTTAGTATTCGAAAACATCATTATCAATTTATATCTGCCTAACTGAGATTTGCAAGGTGACCATAGCTTGCTTCATACCAATAATCTCCGTGGGATTCGACCCTTACTCACGTAAGGTATTACTTGGACGACCCAGTGCACTTGCTGGTTAGTTGTATCGAAGTTGTGAACCATGGTATTGGCACCATGTTCTTAGCGCCATTGCCAGGTGATGACAAGTCATCCTAGCCTATTTTAACTAGTCTTTTTCTTTTGTTTTCATTAGAATTATGCACTTTCTTGAGCTACAAGCAAGCTAATTGAGTAGATTTTCATGTTTCCCTTGATTGAACCAACCATATATGAATTCATGCCATTTCATGAGGTTTTATGCTATATTTGTTGCATATTATGAAAGAATGAATATCTCATGATTTAGAGCATAGCTTTGATGAGTTTGGTTGATTAATGATAGGTGAAGAAAGCTTGGAGAAAGGTTGAAGCAAGAAGGAATGGCTAAGAGTGAAGAGAGGACAATGGAATAAGTGAAATTGAACCAGGAAGCAAGAAGCTGGACCTAAAGTTAGCATCAAACTTTTGCACAAACTTTTGGTTGAAAAGTTAGCCCCAACGTTAGCCCCCTAACTTGGAGGCTAACGTTAGAACTTGAAAATTCTCCCCTGGGCTCCAAAAGTTTGCGCCAACGTTAGCCCCCTAACTTTGAGGCTAACGTTGGCACATGAATTTCTCCCCTGGGCACCAAAAGTTTGCGCCAACGTTAGCCCCCTAACTTTGAGGCTAACGTTGGCACATGAATTTCTCCCCTGGGCACCAACGTTTGCGCCAATGTTAGACCCCTAACTTGGAGGCTAACGTTGGCACATGAAAATTCAATGGGGAAGGAGCAAAAGTTTGCGCCAACGTTAGCCCCCTAACTTGGTGGCTAACGTTGGTGCCACAAGCACACTAGGCAAGGCCAACGTTAGGGTCAAAGTTAGACCCCTAACGTTGGCACCAACGTTGATATCAGCAAAATGTGCTAGCTGATATGAAAAGTTGGAGCCAAAGTTAGACCCCTAACTTTGGCTCAAACTTTTGGTCCAACTTTTGCTAACCTCAAAACCGGTTCAATTGGTTCACTTCGGTTCTTCTCCAAACTTCAAGAGCAATCAACCAAGGCCTCTTTCAACCCAATTCCACCAAGAGCAAAGGCCCAACTCAAGGCTTGAAGATCATTTGAAGAAAGTGTATAAATAGGATAGAATTCAAGTTCTTCGGAGAGCTTTCTTTTTGGAATTTTCATAATAGTTTTCGGAGAGCTTTTGTTATTGAGTGAACTTTAATTTCTTTGTTTTCATTGCTTTCAATTTCATTTACACTTGTCTTGGATCTTAGATTGGAGAATTGAAGAAATTCTGTTTCAATCTCAATCTTGGATCTCTCTGTTTCTTTACTGTTAATTGAATTTCATTTCCGGTTAATTGCTCTTCATCTATTCTCTTTGCAATTTACAATTCCCTTGCAATTGCTCTTATTGGATCTAGGAAGGCATTGAGATCTAGACTTAGTTTTCTAGTCTCTGGGTCCTGAGATCCAAATCTCCAATTTACATTCTGTTTCTTGCTTTCCATGTTTATTTACTTTTCTGCTATAAGATCCGATCCAATCCCAATTCCCTTTTACTCTTCTGTTTGATGCAATTTAACTTTTCTTGTTTAATTTCTGCAAACCCACGTCCCAATCCCCTTTACATTTCAAGCAATTTACATTCCTTGTACTTTAAGATTCCGTAATTTACATTTCTTGCACTCTAAGTTTCTGCCATTTAATTTCTTGTTCCTTAAGATTCGGCAATTTAATTTCCTGCTCTCTTTACTTTCATGCAATTTACATTCTGCAAATCACAAATCACCCAACCAACACTCAATTCGCTTGACTAAATCAACCACTAAACTAAAATTGCTCAATCCTTCAATCCCTGTGGGATCGACCTCACTCCCGTGAGTTTTTATTACTTGATGCGACCCGGTACACTTGCCGGTTAGATTTGTGTGTTTTGGGAGAAATTCACTTTTCCTCCAAAATACTCATCAAGTTTTTGGCGCCGTTGCCGGGGATTGATTAGATTGACAATGATTAAGTGAAGTGGTGATCTAGATCAAGCACTTTTTCTTTAATTTTGATTAACCCACTAACTGTTTGATTTTTTGCTTAAACTAACTAACACTTCAATCTGGCAGTAAATTGAAGTGTCACTGGTTTTGTGCATTCCTCATGCTCTGCTTGTATGTCAGGTACAAGAAGAACCATACCCAATTTTCATGAACAAAACGAAAGAACTCTCAGGAGGTTAAGAAGAGCTGAAAGAGGGAAAAATATTGTTGGAGAAGAGGAATCAGACGAAGAATTCCAAGAGATGGAGGATCATTTAACCAATCCACCAGGTGGAGAAGACAACAACAATGGCAACCCACCCCAGAGGAGAGTTTTGGCTTCCTATACCTTTGCAAATCCTAGACATTGTGGGAGCAGCATCTTGGCTCCAAATGTCAATGCCAACAATTTTGAACTCAAGCCACAATTCATCACTTTGGTTCAGAACAATTGCTCTTTTGGTGGAGGACCACTTGAGGACCCACACCAACATTTATCCACTTTCTTGAGGATATGCAACACTGTCAAAACTAATGGAGTGCCCCCTGACAGTTACAAACTGATGCTATTCCCATTTTCTCTCAGGGACAAGGCCACTCAATGGTTGGAATCGTTTCCAAGGGACAGCATTAACAACTGGGATGATTTGGTAACTAAGTTTCTTGCCAAATTTTATCCACCTCAGAGGATTATAAGGTTAAAGGCTGAGGTACAAACATTTACACAAATAGAGGCCGAACCCATCTATGAGGCATGGGAGAGGTACAAGGCTCTGATCAGGAAATGTCCCCCTGCCATGTTTAATGAGTGGGAGAAGCTTCAAAACTTCTATGAAGGCTTAACACTGAAATCCCAGGAAGCTTTGGATCATTCAGCTGGAGGTTCCTTGCAACTCATGAAAACTGCAGAAGAAGCTCAAGAACTCATTGATATGGTATCCAACAACCAATATTTCTTTGCTCATCAAAGAGGCCGCCAACCATCACAAAGGAGAGGAGTAATGGAGCTAGAAGGAGTGGATTCAATCCTGGCTCAAAACAAGATGATGCAGCAGCAAATTCAACAACAATTTGAGCAAATGGCCAAGAGGATTGATAGTCTCCAAGTTGCAGCAGTTAACACCAGCCAACCATCAACCACATGGGGACAGAGTGAAGAAACTCAAGAAGAACAACAACAAGAGCAAGTACAGTATATGCACAACCAAGGACCAAATGAAGTGTATGGTGATACATACAATCCATCTTGGAAAAACCACCCAAACTTCAGATGGGGAGATAACCATACCCAAAACCAACAACCATGGCAGAGGAACTCAAACCAACACAACCCAAGAAGCAACCAAAACCACAACCAGCAGCAAACTAACCAAAACCCCTACAGAAAACCTCAAAACAACTACCCCAACCTCAACCAATACCAATCTAATAACTAACCCACCAACCAAAATGCCTACCATCCACCACCCACATCTCATAACCCACCTCAAGTATCACCTGAAGCCCAAAGAATCACTCACTTGGAGGCCATGATAGACAAAATGTTGAAACACCAAGAAATGGTAACCAAGAATCAGGAAGCCTCCCTGAAGAGCCTAGAGAGACAGATGGGGCAACTCTCCAAGCAAGTATCTGTTGAGAGACCTTCAAACTCACTGCCCAGTGACACAATTCCAAATCCCAAGGAGGAATGCAAGGCAATACAATTAAGGAGTGGGAGAACATTGATAAGCAACAATGACACTACAAGGAAGCAAGCAGAGAACATCAAAGAGCCAACGGAGGATGAGAATCAAACAAAGGCAGATGAGGCTAAGAAGCGAGTTGTGATGCCAAACAAAGGCACTGAGAAACTCAAAGAGAAGGACAACCAGCCACATAGCTCAAAGGAAGTAGCTCAGGGGCAGCAGCAAATAGGAAAAAGCATCACACCTCCACTGCCATATCCCCAAAGGTTTAACAAAGAGGTTAAAGACCAGCATTTTCACAAATTCCTTGAGATTTTTAAGAAGCTGGAAATCAATATTCCCTTGGCTGAAGCACTTGAGCAAATGCCTCTATATTCCAAATTTCTGAAGGATCTTATCAACAAGAAAAGAAGTTGGCTTGAAAGGGAAACCATATTACTCACCGAGGAATGCAGTGCTGTGATTCAACGGGGTATTCCACCAAAACTTAAGGATCCGGGAAGCTTTGTAGTCTCATGCACTATTGGCAAGATAATTCTCAACAAGGCTCTCTGCGACCTGGGTGCCAGCATCAATTTAATGCCTCTCTCAATGATGAGAAAACTTGCCATAGAAGAACTTAAACCCACCAGGATGTCACTAGTCATGGCTGACAGATCAATCAAGACACCCAATGGAATTGTGGAGAATCTGTTGGTGAAGGTTGGGGAGTTTATTTTCCCAGCAGACTTTGTAATTTTGGACACTGAAGAAGAAGGAAACAACTCAATCATTCTGGGAAGGCCATTTCTACACACAGCAAGGGCCATCATTGATGTAGAAAAAAGAGAAATGACCTTCAGGGTCCATAATGAACAAATGATCATAAATGTGTTCAAATCAATGCAAAACGCTCCTGAGCAAGAGGATTACGTAATAGTGGATATGATAGACAGTTTGGTGGAAGTAACAGTGGAAGAAAATTTTCAAGAGCAAGAAGGAAATCAAGGGGCAACAGAGGAACAAGTGGCTGAGACCTTCACTGAGCAAGATGAAAGACAAGATAGCAATGAAGATGTGCGAAAACAAGAACTGAAACCTTTACCCACCCACCTCAAATATGCATTCCTTGGCACATCGGAGAGCTTCCCAGTAATCATTAATTCATCCCTGACAAAGAAGGAAGAAGGAGAACTTCTTGACGTACTCAAAGCTCATAAAGATGCTTTAGGATGGACCATTGATGACCTGAAGGGAATCAGCCCTGCAGTATGTATGCATAAGATCCTCTTGGAAGATAATTCCAAACCAGTGGTTCAACCGCAAAGAAGGCTAAATCCTACAATGAAGGAGGTTGTCCAGAAGGAAGTAATGAAGTTGTGGAATGCAGGGATAATCTTCCCAATATCTGACAGCCCATGGGTAAGCCCGGTTCAAGTTGTACCAAAGAAGGGAGGGATGACGGTCATCACTAATGAGAAGAATGAGTTGATCCCTACTAGAATAGTGACTGGGTGGAGGATGTGCATAGACTATAGAAGATTGAATGATGCCACCAGGAAGGATCATTTCCCTCTCCCATTCATTGATCAGATGCTGGAAAGGTTAGCCGGCCATGCCTATTACTTCTTTTTGGACGGATATTCTGGGTATAATCAAATCGTGGTGGACCCCAAGGACCAAGAGAAAACTGCCTTTACATGTCCATTTGGAGTTTTTGCATATAGGAGGATGCCTTTTGGGCTCTGCAACGCCCCTGCCACATTTCAAAGGTGTATGCTCTCCATTTTTTCTGATATGGTCGAAAAATTTTTAGAAGTCTTCATGGATGACTTCTCTGTTTTTGGTGATAATTTCAATGCTTGCCTAAACCATTTAACTCTTGTCTTGAAACGGTGCCAAGAAACTAATTTGGTTTTAAACTGGGAGAAATGCCATTTCATGGTACCCGAAGGGATTGTTCTTGGCCATAAAGTTTCAAGAAAAGGGATAGAGGTTGATAAGGCAAAGGTTGAGATCATAGAAAAACTCCCTCCACCAATTAATGTGAAATCTGTTAGAAGTTTCTTGGGGCATGCCGGATTTTACAGAAGGTTTATCAAGGACTTTTCAAAAATAGCCAAACCTTTAAGTAATCTGTTAATGCTTGATAACCCTTTTGTTTTTGATGAAAACTGCCAGCATGCATTTAAAACTTTAAAAAATAGACTCACAACAGCACCAATCATCACACCTCCAGATTGGGAATTACCTTTTGAACTCATGTGTGATGCAAGTGACATTGCAATTGGTGCTGTACTTGGGCAAAAGAAGGGAAATTTGCATCATGTCATATATTATGCAAGTAAAGTGTTGAATGAGGCCCAAAGAAATTACACTACAACAGAAAAAGAGTTGCTAGCTGTAGTCTATGCATTTGATAAGTTTAGATCATATCTGATAGGATCCAAAGTTGTGGTTTACACTGATCATGCTGCACTTAAGTATTTGATGTCAAAGCAGGATGCTAAACTAAGACTCATCAGGTGGATACTGCTCCTACAAGAATTTGACATTGAGATAAGAGATAGGAAGGGCACTGAAAATCAGGTCGCTGATCATCTGTCAAGGCTACCACATGAAATAAGTCAAAAAGCATTCCAGCCCATAAATGAAAGCTTCCCAGATGAGCACCTTCTGCAGATCCAGCAAGCACCTTGGTTTGCTGACATAGCAAATTACAAAGTGGGAAGGAAGATACCGCAAGAATTCTCTAAGCAACAAGTGAAGAAGTTGATCAACGAAGCAAGGAAATTTTCATGGGATGAACCCTTCTTATTCAAGAGATGCCCTGATGGAGTGATCAAAAGGTGTATTCCTGAAAGTGAAGTGAGGGACATCTTGTGGCATTGTCATGGTTCAGCTTATGGTGGACACTTTGTCCCAGAAAAAACAGCCGCAAAAATACTGCAGAGTGGCTTCTATTGGCCAACTTTCTTCAAGGATGCCAGAGAATATGTACACCAATGTAATGAATGCCAGAAAGCAGGAGGATTAACAAGAAGGAATGAGATGCCTCAAAACTTTATCTTAGAATTAGAATTGTTCGATCTATGGGGAATTGATTTCATGGGGCCTTTTTCCTCCTTCTTATTCTTTTAGATACATCCTGGTAGCAGTGGAGTATGTCTCAAAGTGGGTGGAAGCCATAGCCACAACCACCTGTGATGCACAGATCGTCCTCTAATTCCTTAAAAAGCACATCTTCACTAGGTATGGAGTGCCCAAGGGTCTTATTAGTGATGGTGGTAGTCACTTTTGCAACAAACAAATGGAGAAACTCCTTCACAAATATGGAGTAATTCACAAAGTAGCCACACCTTACCATCCTCAGACTAACGGCCAAGCTGAACTTGCAAATAGAGAATTAAAGAAGATCCTAGAGAAAACAGTGGGAATCACAAGAAAAGATTGGGCTAGAAAGCTAGAGGATGCATTGTGGGCGTATAGGACAGCTTTTAAAACTCCTATTGGCAAGTCACCCTTTCAGCTATTGTATGGCAAATCCTGCCACCTCCCTGTAGAGCTTGAACACAGAGCTTTTTGGGCCACTAAACTCCTCAACCTTGATCCCCAAGCTGCAGGAGAAAAAAGGTTGTTACAACTAAATGAGTTGGATGAATTTAGACTAGAGGCTTATGAAAGTGCGAAGATATACAAGGAGAAAGCTAAGAAGTGGCATGACAAGAAGATCACAAAGAAGGAATTCAAGCCAGGACAGCAAGTGCTCTTGTATAATTCGAGGCTTAAAATTTTCCCTGGCAAACTGAAGTCTAAATGGACTGGCCCATACTTGGTGACAAAGGTTTTTCCCTATGGGAGTATTGAACTGCTAGATGAGGCAACAAAGAATCAATTCACAACAAATGGTCACAGAGCAAAGCTGTATTTGGGAGGACAATTGGATAAGGAAAAAGAGGTTCAACACCTACAGCCCTCTTAAAAAGAATTGAAAGATGTCAAGCTAGTGACAATAAAAGAGCGCTTGTTGGGAGGCAACCCAACCGGAGGTAGTTTTCTTTTCATAGCTTTTTCAATAAGAATGTTGGATAACTGCTATGTATTGCAAGAAGCTAAGTTTGGTGTTGCACACCAAAAACAATCGAAGGGAGAATGCAAGATGCTAAGTTTGGTGTTCCACCAAAACTTCATTCTAACTTCCTGCACATTGCTAGTTCCAAGCAATCAAATAGATTATTCAACAACTTAACTATTTTTGTTTAGTCCCAATATCATAACCTTTAGCAAGGACACAAAAGTTTGCCCAGAGTTAACCTGTTGAATCAGAAGAAGTAGCAAGGAATTAAGTGGGAGTTAACCACCAATTGAAGGTCCCATGCATAAAGACTCAAACAGGGGCACAACAGAAAGAAGAACAAAAGAAATGCAAACCAATAGGTTGTATCTATACTTAACCTTTACTGTTGGGAAATATTTTTGATTGATGTCTTGATAAAGTGTTCATTTAGTTAAAACAGATTCAAACTTCCCTTAGAACAAGTAAACTAGTCTATGTGTATGCTTGTGTGTTTACTTTCACTTGACAAGAAGCATGTGTTGTCCCCTGCATCTTTTAATTCAATAAAAGAACAGTTTGAATGCGAAGCAAGATGGTTTCTGTTAGATAGAAGTAGAATAAAAGTAAGTGGTGGTATGTGTGTGATTGTATAATAGCTCACTTTTAATGAATAAAGAGCCATGATATCTCCTTCTAAGTAAAGAGTGGCCTACTGTCTATGAATCTCAATTGAATTAAATTCCTTGGTTAGAAAGAAAAACAAAAAGAAGGAAAGAAGAAAGATAGCCAAAAAATAGCAGAACAAAAGAAAAACAAAAAGAAACAAAGCTGGACACCAATAGCTTGAACCTTAGAATATATGCCTGTGGTGTCTTTGTATTAGGATCTGCTTGGATTATTAAGCTCTTTGGAGTGCTTCAACACTTGGTGACTTGGGTTAACTAACCCGGGATCATCAGCTGAAAGTCCACTATCAAGAGTAACTTAACTACAAGGCATTTAGTAACCCAAAGAGGTGCTGGGCATCAATGTTCTAAGAAGGAATGTGAGCCAAGTGTCTATAGTGAATAATGTGTCAAGTATAAAATAAAGAAAATGAACTTGTTACACATGACACTCAAATAAAGCTTATGAACAAAGTAATAGCCAAGGATAAAGGAATAATGAGAGGTCATAGCAGTATGTCACTTGAAGCTTGAAGGAGACTTTCTAGGCCTAGGAGTCAATAAGAAGTGAGTATTTGCATATCCACACAAAACCCCATGAACTATCAATAATACTCTGCTAGCATGAACATCCTCTTCCATTTCATTCTTTCTTCTCAATAAATCTTTTCTTGCTTGGGGACAAGCAAGCTTTAAGTTTGGTGTTGTGATGACAAGTCATCCTAGCCTATTTTAACTAGTCTTTCCCTTTTGTTTTCATTAGAATTATGCACTTTCTTGAGCTACAAGCAAGCTAATTGAGTAGATTTTCATGTTTCCCTTGATTGAACCAACCATATATGAATTCATGCCATTTCATGAGGTTTTATGCTATATTTGTTGCATATTATGAAAGAATGAATATCTCATGATTTTGAGCATAGCTTTGATGAGTTTGGTTGATTAATGATAGGTGAAGAAAGCTTGGAGAAAGGTTGAAGCAAGAAGGAATGGCTAGGAGTGAAGAGAGGACAATGGAATAAGTGAAATTGAACCAGGAAGCAAGAAGCTGGACCTAAAGTTAGCATCAAACTTTTGCACAAACTTTTGGTTGAAAAGTTAGCCCCAACGTTAGCCCCCTAACTTGGAGGCTAACGTTGGAACTTGAAAATTCTCCCCTGGGCTCCAAAAGTTTGCGCCAACGTTAGCCCCCTAACTTTGAGGCTAACGTTGGCACATGAATTTCTCCCCTGCGCACCAAAAGTTTGCGCCAACGTTAGCCCCCTAACTTTGAGGCTAACGTTGGGACATGAATTTCTCCCCTGGGCACCAACGTTTGCTCCAACGTTAGACCCCTAACTTGGAGGCTAACGTTGGCACATGAAAATTCAATGGGGAAGGAGCAAAAGTTTGTGCCAACGTTAGCCCCATAACTTGGTGGCTAATGTTGGCGCCACAAGCACACTAGGCAAGGCCAACGTTAGGGTCAAAGTTAGACCCCTAACGTTGGCACCAACGTTGATATCAGCAAAATGTGCTAGCTGATATGAAAAGTTGGAGCCAAAGTTAGACCCCTAACTTTGGCTCAAACTTTTGGTCCAACTTTTGCTAACCTCAAAACCGGTTCAATTGGTTCACTTCGGTTCTTCTCCAAACTTCAAGAGCAATCAACCAAGGCCTGTTTCAACCCAATTCCACCAAGAGCAAAGGCCCAACTCAAGGCTTGAAGATCATTTGAAGAAAGTGTATAAATAGGATAGAATTCAAGTTCTTCGGAGAGCTTTCTTTTTGGAATTTTCATAATAGTTTTCGGAAAGCTTTTGTTATTGAGTGAACTTTAATTTCTTTGTTTTCATTGCTTTCAATTTCATTTACACTTGTCTTGGATCTTGGATTGGAGAATTGAAGAAATTCTGTTTCAATCTCAATCTTGGATCTCTCTGTTTCTTTATTGTTAATTGAATTTCATTTCCGGTTAATTGCTCTTCATCTATTCTCTTTGCAATTTACAATTCCCTTGCAATTGCTCTTATTGGATCTAGGAAGGCATTGAGATCTAGACTTAGTTTTCTAGTCTCTGGGTCCTGAGATCCAAATCTCCAATTTACATTCTGTTTCTTGCTTTCCATGTTTATTTACTTTTCTGCTATAAGATCCGATCCAATCCCAATTCCCTTTTACTCTTCTGTTTGATGCAATTTAACTTTTCCTTGTTTAATTTCTGCAAACCCACGTCCCAATCCCCTTTACATTTCAAGCAATTTACATTCCTTGCACTTTAAGATTCCGTAATTTACATTTCTTGCACTCTAAGTTTCTGCCATTTAATTTCTTGTTCCTTAAGATTCGGCAATTTAATTTCCTGCTCTCTTTACTTTCATGCAATTTACATTCTGCAAATCACAAATCACCCAACCAACACTCAATTCGCTTGACTAAATCAACCACTAAACTAAAATTGCTCAATCCTTCAATCCCTGTGGGATCGACCTCACTCCCATGAGTTTTTATTACTTGATGCGACCCGGTACACTTGCCGGTTAGATTTATGTGTTTTGGGAGAAATTCACTTTTCCTCCAAAATACTCATCACCAGGGAAAGAAAGAGCCATAAATTTTACGTAATTAAAGTGTAATCACGATTACGCGTACCAAGTTGCTCACGTTGCCAGGGATTGTTCGAGCCTGGATATCACAATTTCGTGCACCATCTATCTGAGATATCCAAGATGTCTTTGGATCATTCAGCTGGTGGATCACTCCACTTGAAGAAAACGCCTGAAGAGGCATAAAAACGCATTGAAATGGTTGCAAACAACCAATTCATGTACACTTCTGAGAGGAACTGATGCCAGGGCATCTTGGCCAGTTTCACTGACCTTTTCTTTACTGTTTTAGGTTAGTTTCATGCATTTCCTTAGGAAATAAGCTAGTTTTGGGTATATATTCACTTACACCTTAATTCAAGCATACATTGTGCATTTTACATTATTTCATGAGGATTTTGCATAAGTTTAGTGACAAATTGTATGTTGCATTGCCCATGACTTGGACTAGAACTTTGATGCGCTCTATTGCTTGATTTCAGGACCAAAGGAAGCAAGGAATGGGAGGTAACTTGCAAAGTTAATGAGAAAAGTGATTGTTAATAACGCTCTCAAAACCATCATTGACCACGTTAAGAGTCACGTTAACTACGTTAACGTGAACTCTAACGTGGAGAAGGGAAGTTGAGCCAACGTTAGTGACACTTAACATTGTCACTAACGTTGGCAAATGCTCATAAGTGGCCACGTTAGAGTCCACATTAACTTAGTTAACGTGGCCTCTAACGTTAGAAAGGGGGAGAAGCGCCAACGTTAGTGACATTCAACATTGTCACTAACGTTGGCCTAAGGAGAAATATACCATGTTAACTCCCACGTTAACTTGGTTAACGTGGGAGCTAACGTAAGAAGCAAGCATGGTCGACAACGTTAGTGACACCCAACATTGTCACTAACGTTGGAAGCAACCACACAATCCCCCAAGGAGCCACGTTAACCTAGTTAATGTGGAAGCTAACGTTGATGAGTGAAAGAATGGCCAACGTTAGTGACACTCAACATTGTCACTAACGTTGGGGATGGCTAAGCATGGCCACGTTAGAAGCCACGTTAACCTAGTTAACGTGGACTCTAACGTGAGATATAGGGGCACCTTGGAACGTTTGTGACAATGTTGAGTGTCACTAACGTTCTCGAAGGATGGCAAGCCCACGTTAAAGAGCCACGTTAACTAAGTTAACGTGGGCTCTAACGTGGGAACAAAGGGGGCTTTTCAAAGTTATTGGAAATGTTAAGTCTCAATAACGTGTGCGAAGGACTTAGAGGCAACGTTAGTGGCAACGTTTATGCCACTAACGTTGAAGTTAACGTGGCTTTTACTTAGTAACGTTAGTGAGAAAGTTGATTGTCACTAACGTTCTCGAACTTATATTTTCACTAAACATTAACACCACTAACGTCCTGAGCTAAGGTCTCTGCCCACTTCACATTTTCTCTCTGCAAGTAAAGCCATGCCCAAATGAAGAAGAGAACTGCTTCAAACTCAAGATCCAAAGGCCCAAGACTTGAAGAGCCAACTAGAAGCTGAGAGAAGTAGTATATATAGGAGTAGCTTTGAATTGTTAGAGAGTTCTGGAAGTTGGAAAAAGAGAACTACTCTCTGTATTTTACTTTCTCTGCAATTGGGTTAGGGAGCTCTGTTGTAATTTGATGGATCAATACTAATTTTCATTATTCTTCTTTTATCTTTTCTCTTGATTTTACTTGAAAGCTTTCGATCTTCATCCAATTGAGTAGTTATCTTGGAAAAGAAGCTATTCAAACTTGGATCTCTTCTTAACCTTGAAAGAGGAATGAAGAGATCAAGCTAGAAATGCTTTCTCATGCTGGACCAAATTGGGTTTGGATGGGTATGTGACTATAACCCTCTCAATACTTGATTTGGGAAATGCATGTGGTATAATCAGTGACCATACTTCATCTCTTCTCATGAGCAATTGACCAAGGAATTGGCTATTGATCAATATTTGAGAGATTGAATTGCAAGAAATTGTAATTCAATCAATTAAGATTGCCAAGGAGATCAATGAGTGCATTGATTGAGGAAGAGATGAAAATGAACTTGATCCGGAGAATTGCAACATCTCCTATGCCCAATGAACTCCCCATCTCTGATCTTACCCATTCTCTTTAATTTCTGCCATTTACTTTTATGAGCAAATCCCCCATTCCCATTTACAATTCTGCAATTTATTTTCAGTCATTTACTTCCAGTCCTCTGTTATTTACATTCCCGCCATTTTATTTTCTGCAACTCTCAACCCAAATTCTGGATTCGCTCAACTAGAACATTCTTCTGATTAAAGTTGCTTGATCAATCAATCCCTGTGGGATTCGACCTCACTCTATTGTGAGTTTTTTACTTGACGACAAATTTGGTACACTTGCCGAAGGGAGATTTGTTGAGAGACAAGTTTTCCGTGCATCAAGTTTATGGCACCGTTGCCGGGGATTGATTGTGCATCAACAATGATTAAATTGGAAGATCACTAGATTGAGCATTTTTATTTTGTGAATTTCATTTTCTGTTTGAGTGATTTACTTTCTATTTTAGTTAAACTTCTTCCCTTCCCCCTCTATTTTTTTGTTTTTCTTTGTTATTTTCAATTCTGTTTGCTAACCCACTAACTGTTTGATATATTGCATCACCCACAACTAACAGTAATTCTGATACAAATACTTTCTGCACCTATCTTTTCTTGCTTGCACTTGATGGTTGTATGACAGGGAGAAGAAGCGGGGCTTCAACTTCCTTCGATTCTGAACCTAAGAGGACCTTCCTTAGATTAAGGAGGGAGGCAAGAGGAAAGAAAGTGGTTGGTGCTGAGGAAGAAGAGGAATTCTTTGAAACAAACATGGAAGACAACATGGAAAACTATCATGAAGAAGAGGATCACAACCATGGGGGAGGAGGTAGAGCAAATCATGCTGGGGAAGATAGAAGAGTTTTGGGCTCTTACATCAATCCAAACCCAGGCAATTGTGGAAGTAGCATCCAAAAGCCAACAATCCATGCCAACAACTTTGAACTTAAACCACAGCTCATCACCCTTGTTCAGAACAACTGTTCGTTTGGAGGAGGTGTTCAAGAAGACCCCAATCAACATTTAACCACCTTCCTGAGAATATGTGACACAGTGAAGTCTAATGGTGTTCACCCTGACACCTATAGACTGCTCTTGTTTCCATTCTCACTTAAGGACAAAGCAGCCAAGTGGCTGGAATCTTTCCCAAGGGAAAGCTTGACAACTTGGGAAGACGTGGTGAACAAATTCTTAGCAAGATTTTACCCTCCTCAACGAGTCAATAGGCTAAGAGCTGAGGTCCAAACTTTCAGGCAACAAGATAGTGAGACTCTATATGAAGCATGGGAGAAGTTTAAAGACCTAACAAGGAGGTGCCCACCAGATATATTCAATGAATGGGTGCAGCTGCACATTTTCTATGAAGGGCTCTCTTATGAATCAAAGAAGGCCGTAGACCATTCATCCGGAGGATCTTTGAACAAGAAGAAGACTATTGAGGAAGCCATAGATGTTATTGAAACAGTAGCAGAGAACGACTACTTCTATGCTTCCGAAAGAGGGAACACAAGAGGAGTAATGGAGCTAAACAATGTAGATGCTCTGTTGGCCCAAAACAAGCTCATTACCCAGCAGCTGGCTGGCCTCACCAAGAAGATGGAGATGAACCAAGTAGCAGCAATCTCCACTTCATCAACAACCCAAGAAGGAGTGAATGAAGAAGCAGAGGGTAGTTAGGAGCAAGCCAACTACATTGGGAATTCACCAAGGAAAAACTATGATCCATACTCCAAGAGCTATAACCCTGGATGTAGAAACCACCCAAACTTTGGGTGGGGAAGTGAGCAAGATCAAAACCAAGACCAGAGACGTTACAACTCTAACAACAACGCAGCTCACCAGCAATTCACACAGAGGACATCTCAACACCCCCACAACAACACTTCCCCACATGCTTATCAAAACCAAAACAGCACATCTGCTCCAAATCACCCATCAATTGATGACAAGCTCTATAAGATCGAAACCTTAATTGAAGGAGTATGCAAAGACATTCGAAACAGTAAAGCATTCAGAGAGGAAGTGCAGTCAAACATGCAGAATCAAAATGCTGCCATCAAGAAACTGGAGACACAAATCAGCTATCTGTTTAAGCAGCTTCCTAACCACAACATTTGATATGATGCCCATTCAAGCAAAAGAGAGGAGTGTCAAGCTATCACACTTAGGAGTGGGAAGGAACTGAAGGAACGTCCCCAAAAACCACAAGAAGAAGGCTCAAATGAAAAGGGAGAAGAGCAAGATGGAGTTCAACCTCCCACGCCAAGTCTGCAGAAAGAAAAAGGGATACCACAACTGAACATCTCAAGAGCTCCATATCCCCAGCTATTGAAGAAAAGGGAAGATGACAACCACTTCTTGAGATTTTTGGAAATCTTCAAGAAACTACAAATCAACATACCCTTTGCTGAAGCCATAGAACAAATGCCACTCTACGCCAAGTTTTTGAAGGTGCTAATGACTAAGAAGAGAAGCTGGAAGAACAATGAGACTGGGATACTAACTGAAGAGTGCAGTGCTATCATTCAGCATAAACTACCCCAGAAACTGAAGGATCCTGGGAGTTTTCAGATCCCTTCTATTATAGGAGAAATCACAGTAGAGAAGGCTCTTTGTGACTTAGGGGCCAGCATCAATTTGATGTCAGTAGCTATGATGAGAAAGATGAAAATTGAGGAGGCTAAACCAACAAGAATGGCCCTACAACTAGCAGACCGATCGTTCAAATTCCCTCTCGGGATAGTGGAGGATTTGCTAGTAAAAGTGGGAGATTTCATATTTCCAGCAGATTTTGCGGTGCTGGACATGCAGGAGGACGCTAAGACCTCCATCATCTTGGGAAGGCCATTCTTGGCCACTGCTGGAGCTGTCATTGATGTTCAGAAGGGTGACCTCACCCTGAGATTACACAATGAAAAGATGACATTCAATGTGTTCAAGCCCATGAGTTACCCACCAGACAATTGGGGGAATGCATGAGGTTAGATGCACTTGAGGATGAAGTACAGGAGAATTTCGAAGAAGAACCTGAAGAGGACGAGAGATTGGTGGAGGAAGAATCTGAATCAAGTGAAGAGGTGGCCACAGCAGAAATACATATACCAGATGCACCAAAGGAAGGGAACGAAAAGTGAGAAGCACCCAAACTTGAACTCAAAGCACTGCCACCCACTCTCAAATATGCATATCTAGGAGAAAATGAAAACTACCCAGTGATCATAAATTCATCCCTCAGTCAAGATCAAGAGGACGCGCTACTCAAGGTGCTGCGGGAGCATAAGGATGCCATTGGATGGACCCTTGCTGACTTGAAGGGAATCAGTTCAGCCATATGTATGCATAAAATACTATTGGAAGATGATGCTAAGCCATCCATTCAATCCTAGAGAAGGCTGAACCCAATCATGAAGGAAATGGTATAGAAAGAGGTTATGAAGCTATGGCAAGGAGGGGTCATATACCCAATTTCGGACAGCCCTTGGGTTAGCCCCATACATGTTGTGCCCAAGAAGGGAGGAATCACCGTGGTTACCAATGAGAAGAACGAGCTCATACCTACAAGGACCATCACAGGATGGTGGATGTGCATAGACTACAGAAAACTCAATGAGGCTACACGAAAAGACCATTTTCCCCTTCCATTCATGGATCAGATGTTGGAAAGACTTGTAGGGCACGCATATTATTATTTTCTCGACGGTTATTCAGGATATAACCAAATAGTGGTTGATCCCAGAGACCAAGAGAAAACCTCATTTACTTGTCCGTATGGAGTGTTTGCCTATAGGCGCATGCCATTTGGGCTATGTAATGCACCTGCAACTTTCCAACGCTGCATGCTTTCTATCTTTTCAGATATGATAGAAAAATTCATTGAAGTTTTTATGGATGATTTCTCGGTATTCGGAGATTCCTTTCCTAGTTGCCTACATCACCTCGCCTTGGTATTGAAAAGATGCCAAGAGACCAATTTGGTCTTGAACTGGGAAAAATGCCACTTCATGGTGACAGGAGGAATAGTCCTTGGTCACAAGGTCTCTCACCAAGGCATTGAGGTTGATAGAGCTAAAGTAGAAATTATTGAAAAACTACCCCCACCCAGTGATGTCAAGGCAATTAGGAGTTTTTTAGGGCATGCTGGTTTTTACAGAAGGTTCATTAAAGATTTTTCAAAGATAGCCGAGCCCTTAAGCAATTTCCTTGTATTTGATACACCATTTATCTTTGATGAAATATGCATGCTAGCATTTGCACATTTGAAAATGAGGTTATCCTATGCTCCTATCATTTCCCCACCTGATTGGAACCTACCATTTGAATTGATGTGTGATGCATCTGATTTTGCAGTTGGGGCAGTGTTAGGACAAAGGGAAGATAACCTAGTTCGTGTGATATACTATTCTAGCAAAGTCCTTAATGAAACTCAAAGAAATTATACCACTACTGAAAAGGAGTTGCTAGCAATAGTTTTTGCATTTGACAAATTTAGATCATACCTCTTTGGTGCTAAAGTGATTGTCTTTACAGATCACACAGCACTTAAATATTTGTTTGCCAAGCAAGAATCAAAGCCAAGACTAATAAGGTGGATCTTACTGTTGTAGGAATTTGATATTGAAATTAGAGACAAGAAAGGAGTGGAGAACAAGGTGGCAGATCACCTATCCAGAATCCCTCATGATCAAAGTGGAAAAAATGATACAAATGTGAATGAGCTCTTCCCTGATGAGCAGTTGATGACAGTTCACAAAGCACCATGGTTTGCAGATATTGCAAATTTCAAGGCAACTGGGGCATTACCCCCAGGGATCAATAAACATCAAAAAAGGAAGCTCATGAATGATGCAAAATACTTTGTCTGGGACGAGCCATATCTCTTCAAGAAATGTTCAGATGGAATCCTTAGAAGATGTGTTTCGGAAGAAGAAGGAAGAGAAGTCCTGTGGAATTGCCACGGTTCATGTTATGGCGGGCACTTTGGAGGGGACAGAACTGCAGCAAAGGTGTTACAAAGCGGATTCTTTTGGCCCACCCTTTTCAAGGATGCCAGGGAACTAGTAAAAAGCTGTAATGAATGCCAAAGATCTGGAAAACTGCCCAAAAGAAACGCCATGCCACAAAATTTCATCTTGGAACTCGAACTGTTTGATGTGTGGGGAATAGATTTCATGGGACCATTCCCAACCTCATATGCAAACAAGTACATCCTGGTAGCAGTGGATTATGTTTCCAAGTGGGTAGAGGCTATTGCAACCCTAACTAATGATAACAAGGTAGTCATGAACTTCCTCAGGAAGAATATCTTTAGCCAGTTTGGAGTCCCAAGAGCCCTCATCAGTGATGGAGGGAGCCACTTTTGTAACAAACCACTAGAAGCTCTCCTCCTACGATATGGGGTAAAACACAAAGTAGCCACACCTTACCACCCTCAAACGAGTGGGCAAACTGAGATATCCAACAGAGAGCTGAAGAGGATCCTGGAAAAGACTGTGGGTGCATCTAGAAAGGATTGGTCGAAGAAGCTGGATGATGCTCTTTGGGTATACAGAACAGCATTCAAAACTCCACTTGGAATGTCTCCATATCAACTGGTCTATGGGAAGGCTTGTCATTTACCACTGGAGCTGGAACACAAAGCTCTCTGGGCTATCAAGATACTAAATTTTGACAGCATTGCTGCTGGTGCAAAAAGGATCTTGCAGCTGCAAGAGATGGGGGAATTCAGGTCACAAGCCTATGAAAACACTAAGATGTACAAAGAAAAGGCAAAAAGAAAACATGACATGCATCTTGCGCCCAGGAGTTTCGAAAAGGGGTAGCGAGTACTCCTTTACAATTCTAAATTAAGGCTGTTCCCAGGAAAACTCAAGTCAAGGTGGTCCAGACCTTTCATGGTTACGAAAGTATCACCATATGGCCACATCAAAATCACGGATGAAGGTTCAGAGAGGACTTTTACAGTGAATGGACAAAGACTCAAGCATTATCTGGGCAACATGGGGGAAAACCCCAGAGTAAAGTACCATCTCAAGTAATTAAGGACTCGTCGAGCTAGCGACGATAAAAGAGCGCTCTGTTGGGAGGCAACCCAACCTCAGGTAGTTTCACTTTCATCTTTATTTCAATAAAAAAAAAATCACAAGTCGTTTCCCCTGTATTGTAAGGAGCTAAGTTTGGTGTTCCATACCAGAACAATCCAAGAGTGATGGTGTAATTCTAAGTTTGGTGTTCCACCAAAGGACATTGGTTAGAATTACACTCCACTCCAGAAGAACATTGCTAGCTCCATCCAATCAAGAGAAACCACTTAGATGTAGTTAGACTATAGGTTATCATTGCTTTGTTGACAACAAGATATGGATTCTCTGCATATGTGCAATGTTTGGACTGGGCAAGGAACTAAGTTTGGTGTTCACACACCAAATTGAGTTCAAAAAGCACCAGCATACATGCAAGCTAACTATATCTCAAGTGCTTTGGGAACAAACAACTTCCAGTAACCTTGTAGGAACCTTATGAGGAAATGGTGCACCTCCACCCAAAAAAGCGAGGCAGCAAAAACTAGGATGATGACAAAGAGAGAAGGCAACCAGAAATCATCACCCGAAGGTTGTATTGTTACTTAATTCCATTGTACTCAGAATTGTTGAAAGTTGGAAGTCCGAATGCACTTTTGATTTGTAGTTACTCGTAGTTGAACCCTTTTTAAATTCTGTCTTTTAAGTTCTGAATAGGTCTATGTGTGCTAGTCTTTATGTCACTGCATCCTCCTTAACTTACTTGTATGCTTGTCCCTTTTAATCAAATGAAGAGAGAATGTTTATGTTTCAAAAGACCAGAGTGGAGTTCACACTATGGAGTACATTCATGAGTTTGTGGTATGATCATAAGTTAGCTAAGTTGGTTCAACCATAAGGTGGGATGACAACTATCTGAATACTTTGCTTTAAATATACTCATGAGACTAAGTATATGACAAGATCCTAATAAGAGAAAGAGAAAAGAATAATGAAAGTGGAAAAACAAAAGAAAAAGAGTAAGCAATAAGGCTAGGCACCAATGGTTTTGATCTTAAGATATGTGTCTGTGGTGTTCCTGTGTGAGGGATCTACTTGGATGAATAAGCTCTTAGGGGTGCTTTATCACCTGGTAACTTGGGTTAACTAACCCGGGATTATCAGCTGAAAGTCCATTATCAAGAGTAACCCTCACCACAGAGCATTTAGTAACCCAAAGAGGTGCTGGACACCAAGGTCTCAAGAAGGAAAATAAATGAACTATATGCCTGTGGTGTGTATGTATGGGGGAGAGACTTGAGGGAGTAAGTCCTTAGGGGTGCTTCAACACCTAGCACCTTGAACCAACTGGTTCGGGAGTGTTGGCTGAAAGCTTATCTTAAAAAGTTGCCCCCTTACAGAGCACTTAGCCTAAGAACACCAATAAAGCTCTGAAATGACAATAAAGGGATCAATGAATAAAAGTCTCATGGGATGTAAGCAAAGTGAGTGTTTTAAGACATGATAAAGGTCTGAAAACCAGGAATGAACCTAAGTTGCTATGCATGAAACCACCATAAAATCAGTGATATGACTTCCACAAGAATGACTCATTGCTCTTGGCATTCCATTCATCATTCTCTTGTTCCAGTACTTGCTTAGGGACAAGAAAGCTTTAAGTTTGGTGTTGTGATGCCAGGGCATCTTGGCCAGTTTCACTGACTTTTTCTTTACTGTTTTAGGTTAGTTTCATGCATTTCCTTAAGAAATAAGCTAGTTTTGGGTATATATTCACTTACACCTTGATTCAAGCATACATTGTGTATTTTACATTATTTCATGAGGATTTTGCATAAGTTTAGTGACAAATTGTATGTTGCATTGCCCATGACTTGGACTAGAACTTTGATGCACTCTATTGCTTGATTTCAGGACCAAAGGAAGCAAGGAATGGGAGGTAACTAGCAAAGTTAATGAGAAAAGTGATTGCTAATAACGCTCTCAAAGCCATCATTGACCACGTTAAGAGTCACATTAAGTACGTTAACGTGAACTCTAACGTGGAGAAGGGAAGTTGAGCCAACGTTAGTGACACTTAACATTGTCACTAACGTTGGCATATGCTCATAAGTGGCCACGTTAGAGTCCACGTTAACTTAGTTAACGTGGCCTCTAACGTTAGAAAGGGGGAGAAGCGCCAACGTTAGTGACATTCAACATTGTCACTAACGTTGGCCTAAGGAGAAATATACCACGTTAACTCCCACGTTAACTTGGTTAACGTGGGAGCTAACGTAAGAAGCAAGCATGGTCGACAATGTTAGTGACACCCAACATTGTCACTAACGTTGGAAGCAACCACACAATCCCCCAAGGAGCCACGTTAACCTAGTTAACGTGGAAGCTAACGTTGATGAGTGAAAGAATGGCCAACGTTAGTGACACTCAACATTGTCACTAACATTGGGGATGGCTAAGCATGGCCACGTTAGAAACCATGTTAACCTAGTTAACGTGGACTCTAACGTGAGACATAGGGGCACCTTGGAACGTTAGTGACAATGTTGAGTGTCACTAACGTTCTCGAAGGATGGCAAGCCCACGTTAAAGAGCCACGTTAACTAAGTTAACGTGGGCTCTAACGTGGGAACAAAGGGGGCTTTTCAAAGTTATTGGAAATGTTAAGTCTCAATAACGTGTGCGAAGGACTTAGAGGCAACGTTAGTGGCAACGTTTATGCCACTAACGTTGAAGTTAACGTGGCTTTTACTTAGTAACGTTAGTGAGAAAGTTGATTGTCACTAACGTTCTCGAACTTATATTTTCACTAAACGTTAACACCACTAATGTCCTGAGCTAAGGTCTCTGCCCACTTCACATTTTCTCTCTGCAACAAAGCCAAGCCCAAATGAAGAAGAGAACTGCTTCAAACTCAAGATCCAAAGGCCCAAGACTTGAAGAGCCAACTAGAAGCTGAGAGAAGTAGTATATATAGGAGTAGCTTTGAATTGTTAGAGAGTTCTGGAAGTTGGAAAAAGAGAACTACTCTTTGTATTTTACTTTCTCTGCAATTTCTAGTTTTATGATGTATTCTCCATCATTGTTTTCATTTTCAAGAGCTATGAACAACTAAACCCCTTTCATTGGGTTAGAGAGCTCTGTTGTAATTTGATGGATCAATACTAATTTTCATTATTCTTCTTCTATCTTTTCTCTTGATTTTACTTGAAAGCTTTCGATCTTCATCCAATTGAGTAGTTATCTTGGAAAAAAAGCTATTCAAACTTGGATCTCTTCTGAACCTTGAAAGAGGAATGAAGAGATCAAGCCAGAAATGCTTTCTCATGCTGGACCAAATTGGGTTTGGATGCGTATGTGACTATAACCCTCTCAATACTTGATTTGGGAAATGCATGTGGTATAATCAGTGACCATACTTCATCTCTTCTCATGAGCAATTGACCAAGGAATTGGCTATTCATCAAGATTTGAGAGATTGAATTGCATGAAATTGTAATTCAATCAATTAAGATTGCCAAGGAGATCAATGAGTGCATTGATTGAGGAAGAGATGAAAATGAACTTGATCCGGAGAATTGCAACATCTCCTAAGCCCAATGAACTCCCCATCTCTGATCTTACCCATTCCCTTTAATTTCTGCCATTTACTTTTATGAGCGAATCCCCCATTCCCATTTACAATTCTGCAATTTATTTTCAGTTATTTACTTCCAGTCCTTTAATTCTAGCATTTACTTTTCTGTTATTTACATTCCCGCCATTTTATTTTCTACAACTCTCAACCCAAATTCTAGATTCGCTCAACTAGAACATTCTTATGATTAAAGTTGCTTGACCAATCAATCCCTGTGGGATTCGACCTCACTCTATTGTGAGTTTTTTACTTGACGACAAATTCGGTACACTTGCCGAAGGGAGATTTGTTGAGAGACAAGTTTTTCGTGCATCAGAAACCCTGTGAACAATGGTGTATCTCAGAAGAAAGTAGTCCTGGAAGTTAACACTCTGAATTCCATATTGGCTCAGAATAAGATCTTGACCCAACAGGTTAATATGATCTCTCAGCATTTGACTGGATCACAAGCTGCAACTGGCAGCACTCAAGATACCTCCTATGATGGAGATGCCTATAATCCAGATCAACCGCACCTTCAATGGAGGAGGTGAATTACATAGGAGAACCCTATGGAAACACCTACAAAATTATCATGACCTTTCATAATGAATCAACAGAAGCCTCAACAAGACTTCAACAATAATCAAGGTAGAAGAAACCAAAATAGGTTCAACAACAGACTACTATTCCCATCTTCTCAACAGTAGATGGAGACTTCTAAGTAGAGCCTTTCTGACTTAGCAACCATAGTCTTTGAGCTCACTAAGACCACTCACAATTTTAAAACAGAAACTAGGTCCTCCATCAGAAATCTTGAGGTACAAGTTGGTCGACTGAGCAAGAGAATCCCTGAGACTCCTCTTAACACTCTTCCTAGTAATACTGAAGTGAACCCCAGAGAAGAGTGCAAGGCCATCACAGTGGACATTGAGGCCAAATTTGAAGGAGAGGAACTGGCGTTGAACGCTAGTAAAGAAGACCTTACTGGGCGTTCAATGGCCACAAAGGCACCATTACTGGCATTGAACGCCAGTAAGGAAGACCATATTGGGCGTTCAAAGCCCAAAAAGGCACACTCACTGGGAAATTATTGATGTAGAGAAAGGTGAAATGATTCTGAGGGTACATGATGAATAGATAATCCTCAATGTTTTCAAAGCAATATAGTTCCCTGCTGAAAAAGAAAATTACATGAGGATTGAAGATGAAAACCCAAGCTGGATGAAAAAGCCCAAGGAGTCATCTCTAAAAGTCATAAGCTCATCCTTGGGGAAGAAGAATGAAACTGAAGAAAGGCAGAAGGTTCAAGAGGTCAAGAAAGTTGAAGAAGAACTACAAGCAAAGACCCCAGAGGTGACAACTAAGAAGAAAGCTCCTGATATTGAGCCTACCAAGAAGGAAGAAACATTAAAAAGGGGGAAGAACAGCAAGAAAAAGGTGCCTAAAGGATGGAAAAATAGGAAGATTCTAACTGAAGGATTCTCACTAGGAGACAAAGTTAGGCTAATCTATCAACAAGTGGAAACATCTCCACACATTGCTGGATACTATACTGTGAGCAAGATCCTTTCACTGGAACACATAAAAATCATCAAACAAGACACAGGAAGGAAGCTCACATTGAGAGGAGACAAATTGAGGCACTATGATCATCAACCTCCTTAACAGAGGACAACCGTCAAGCTAGTGACGATAAAAGAGCACTTCATGGGAGGCAGCCCATGCTCTATATCCTTTTTAGTTTACGCTTTAAATAGTAGATAATAAAGTAGTCCTCATGATAATTAAAAATCAAATTAAAAGTGACAAGGATTTAATTGAATTGTTACGTGAAACATATAGTCGACAGCAAGTTTGGTGTGCAAGGCACCTAGGATGATACATAAGGCACATAATATGTATATCTTAGGAGTATAATCAACTTCCTTACACCACATGACCAAACACTAAGTTTAGTGTTCACAAATGTCATATGCATACTTACAAGGAGTCACGTTGGTTTTAATTCATGAGGAATACTTAGTTTTCTTTTTTTTATTTGGTCAATTGATGAAAATTTAAAAGTTAGTTGCTACATTTCATTTTTGCTGCTATTGATTTGATTCAATTTTGTTTGTTGTTTTGAATAGGGATATGGATGAGGAGATTGATGGAGATGACAATTCAAGGAAGGGGTTCGGCTACTCTATAACAAGGACTAGTCACATGTCCTTGAAAATTGCTCTTTGGGAAGCACAACCTTGCATATATTGGTTAGTTAGGTGTGTCATAAGATCACCTTAATGACCGAGCCTATCAACCTCATAAAGAAGCAATCCATGTCCCCATTTCATTTTGCATGCACACCATTCATTTCCACCATATCAAATGAATCCTTACCATCAATTCTTTTACCATCTTTCATTATAAATAACCTCTATTTAGTTCGAACCTCACACTTAAAGATACACTTTCTTACATCATCCACATTTTACCTCTTATGTTCCTTTGATTCCAGGTCTCACTCTTATACTTCTTTATCCCTCTTTTCTTGTTTCCACTCAATCCATTAATTATCTTCCATCTTAAGCTACATTCTCAATCTTGCTCATAAGCTATACTTGCCACTCTCCCCTATATTTTTCTGTCTTTATTCGGTCCCTTTGAGGCAAACCAATGGCAGCATCATCAAGCTCAAAAAGAAAAAAGAGAAAGGAACCTATAGAGGAAATTCCTTTTGACAATTGGAAGTTCAAGTCTGTATTTCATGAAATACAACTCGGGTGGATGGAACTAAAAGACATATTGCCCGAGTTAGCCTTCTAACTTCCGGATGATGAATTCCATGAGATAAAAGAGAAAATTGAAAGGAAGAGATGGGAACTTCTCACCAATCCGCTCACACGAGTAAATGCAACTCTTGACAGGGAGTTTTATGCTAATGCCGTGAGGGAAGACCCAAAAAATGACAGTTCTTTTAAGAACTACGTAAGATGGATAGGAGTTAATTTTAGCCCAAAAACTATCATAAGGGTTCTCGAGCTTAGATCATCACCATTTGAAGAAGTTAGCTATCACACAAGAGTGAGTGGTGACCCCGACTGTGAACAAATCGTTAATGACATTTGTGTTATAGGGGCTGATTTGGTAAGGAACTCCAAGAGAATGCCAAGATTCATTAGATGAGGAGACCTTATTCTGAAAGCTAAAGGATGGTTCGAGCTTGTAAGGAGATCCATACTCCCTACTATGAACAATTCGGAGGTCGATGTCATGAGAGCGACCATGGTTCATTATATAATAATGGGAGGGGAAATAAGAGTTCATGAGAACATAGCAAAGGGCATTCAAGAGACAGCAGAAAAGAGTGATCTGGATGCTTGGCTTTACTATCCTAGCACCATCCTACATTTATACAAGAAAGCTAGAGTGGTGTTTGAGGATGAGGACCCAAAATAGGTGTCGGTTGGCAAGCCAATCACCCCCTCAAAGGATGGCATATGTCACAGCTGCTCAAAGTCAAAGAAGGCCCCAAAGAAGGAGGAGGGTGGAACAACAGGAAGTGGAGCATTAAGAAAGAGAATAGAGGAACCTTCAAATGCAGATGATGGATCAACAGAGGAGATTTCAGTCCCAAATGATGGATTACCAAAGGGAGTTTCATATTCAGCTAATGAAGCAGCAACAAGAGCAACATAACCAACTTGGTGAATCTATCAACATGGTAAGTCAAAAGCAAGCTCAACAAGAAGAGGCCATCCACAAATTGCTCCGTAACCAAGTTCACCAAGATGAACGAATTCCAGAATTGGGTAGGCGGCAAAAGGTATACATCCAAGTATTTGACGAGTTGAGGACATTTCAAGAAGGGAGACCCTTCAATAGAGCAAGGTATGACATGAATACCCAAAGTAATCTCAACTACTTGGTTGGATATTTGCCTCTACTGAACTCAGAAATCAGAAAATATGAAGAAGTTCATGATGAGTTAGCATCCCTAAAGACAAAAAGAGCAAGGTAAAGCGATGAAAATCTGAGACAAATAATTGAAGAATGGAGGAAGTCAAGGATAGAAAGCTCAAAGAAAGGAAATACAAGCAACCCACAAGAGGGAAACCAAGAAGAAGAGAAAAAGAAGAAGAAGAAGAAGAAGGAAAAGCAAGCCAAAGAATAAAAGGTGGCAGAGGTCCGTTCTTCATTAAGTATTAAATAAAGAAGTGCATGTATGAAATAGAACATGCCTCCACATCTAGTTCATGAGTCTATTTTTAGTTAAAGTCATTTTCATTCTGTTTGTTTTTATGTCATTTTAGCTTGCTAGGTTAAGTGCCTATGTCACCCCATCTTGCTTGAATTGTATGTTTTGTTCCCTATGCTTCAATAAAAGATAATGTTATGAAACAGAGAAAGAGTAAAAGCCCAATTTGTTAGAAGATAGAATAAAAATCCCAAGGATATGTGGTGGTACATGCTTGAGTACTTAATAAGTTCACAAATGAAAGGGTAGAGTATTCCTTTAAGTATAGGCTTAGTGTGAATTCTATGAAACCTTGAGAGTAAAAGATCCTTGCAAAAAGAAAGAAAAAGAAAAAAAGAGAGAAGCTGGCATTAGTGGCCAAGTTAGCTGATGAACGGATAATTTATATGCTTTTTGGCATTATTATTACATAGTTTTCAGTATGATTTAGTTAGTTTTTAGTATATATTTATTAGTTTTTAAATAAAAATCACATTTCTGGACATTACTATGAGTTTGTGTGTTTTTCTATGATTTCAGGTATTTTCTGACTGAAATTGAGGGACTTGAGCAAAAATCAGATTCAGAGGTTAAAGAAGGACTGCAGATGCTGTTGGATTCTGACCTCCCTGCACTCAAAGTAGATTTTCTGGAACTACAGAACTCCACATGGCGCGCTCTCAATTGCGTTGGAAATTAGACATCCAGGGCTTTTAAGCAATATATAATAGTTCATACTTTGATTAAGGATAGACGACGTAAACTGGCGTTGAACGCCAGTTCCATGCTACATTCTGGAGTCAAACGCCAGAAACAGGTTACAAACTGGCGTTCAACTCCAAGAAGGACCTCTACACGTGTAAAGCTCAATGCTCAGCCCAAGCACACATCAAGTGGGCCCCAGAAGTGGATTTCTGCATCATTTACTCATTTCTGTAAACCATAGTAACTAGTTTAGTATAAATAGGACTTTTTACTATTGTATTTACACTATCTTGGAATCTTTGATTAGTTTTATACTATCTTAGACTTTTGTGAGGGCTGGCCATTCGGCCATGCCTGAACCTTCATCACTTATGTATTTTCAACGGTAGAGTTTCTACACACCATAGATTAAGGTGGGGAGCTCTGCTGTTCCTCAAAGATTAATGCAAAGTACTTCTATTTTTCTATTCAATTCAACTTATTCCGCTTCTAAGATATTCATTCGCACTTCAATATGATGGATGTGATGATCGTGACAGTCATCATCATTCTCACTTATGAACACGTGCCTAACAACCACCTCCGTTCTACCTTAGATTGAATGGATATCTCTTGGATATCTAATACAGGGGACCGAGTCCGAGATATTAGAGTCTTCGTGGTATAAGTTAGAACCCATGGATGACCATTCCTGAGATCCGGAAAGTCTAAACCTTGTCTGTGGTATTCCGAGTAGGATCTGGGAAGGGATGGCTGTGACGAGCTTCAAACTCGCGAGTGCTGGGCGTAGTGACAGACGCAAAAGGATCAATGGATCCTATTCCAGTATGATCGAGAACCGACAGATGAATAGCCGTGCCGTAACAGAGCATCTTAGACCATTTTCACTGAGAGGACGGGAAGTAGCCATTGACAACGGTGATGCCCAACATACAGCTTGCCATGGAAAGGAGTAGGAAGGATTGGATGAAGACAGCAGGAAAGCAGAGGTTCAGAGGGACGAAAGCATCTCTATACGCTTATCTGAAATTCTCACCAATGAATTACATAAGTATCTCTATCCTATTTTAATTATCTTTTAGTACACTATAATCTCTTAATACATTTGAATTCGCCTGACTTAGATTTACAAGGTGACCATAGCTTGCTTCAAGCCGACAATCTCCGTGGGATCGACCCTTACTCACGTAAGGTTTATTACTTGGACAACCCAGTGCACTTGCTGGTTAGTTGTACGAAGTTGTGAAACAGAATTAAGATCATGAACATGCGTAATGAGTTTTTAGCGCCGTTACCAAGGAAGTAATGATCACGATTTCGCACACCAAGTTTTTGGCGCCGTTGCCGGGGATTGTTCGAGTTTGGACAACTAACGGTTCATCCTGTTGCTCAGATTAGGTAATTTTATTTTATTTTTAAGCTTTTTATTTCTTATTTTCAAAAAATACAAAAAAAAATTTCTTCTTTTTCGTTTTTCCAAAATTAATTTTCGAAAAATCCAAAAAAATTTAATAAGATCATAAAATCAAAAATAATTTGATGTTTCTTGTTTGAGTCTTGAGTCAAATTTTAAGTTTAGTGTCAATTGCATCTTTTTAATTTTCTAAAAATTTATTTTCGAAAATTTTATGCATTGCATTCTTCATGATCTTCAAGTTGTTATTGGCTAGTCTTCTTGTTTGATCTTCATATTTTCTTGTTTTATGTCTTTTCTTGTTTTTCATATGCATTCTTGAATTATTAATGTCTAAAGAATAAAAATTTTTAAGTTTGGTGTCTTGCATGTTTTCTTTTCTTGAAAATTTTTCAAAAATAAGTTCTTGGTGTTCATCTTGACATTCAAAGTGTTCTTGGTGTTCATCTTGACATTCATAGTGTTCTTGCATGCATCACATGTTTTGATCCAAAATTTTCATGCATTGAGTCTTTGGGTTGTTTTTCTCTTTCATCATTAAAAATTCAAAAATCAAAAAAATATCTTTCCCTTTTTCTCTCATAAATTTTCGAAAATTTGGATTGACTTTTTCAAAATTTTTTAAAATCTAGTTGTTTTTATGAGTCAAATCAAATTTTCAATTTAAAAAACTTATCTTTTTCAAAATCTTTTTCAAAATCAAATCTTTTTCAATTTCTTTTCATATTTTCAAATTCCTTTTTAAAATTTTTCAAAATCTTTTTCATTTTTTCGAAAATATTCAAATTAATTTTCAAAATCTTTTTCTTATTTTATTTCTTAATTTTTGAAAATTTTATTAGCATTTAATGTTTTGATTCAAAATTTTTCAAAGTTATTACTTGCCTATTAAGAAAGGTTCAATCTTTAAAATTTAAAATCATATCTTTTAGTTTCTTGTTAGTTAAGTAATCAACTTTAAGTTTCAAAATCAAATCTTTTTTTAATTTCCTCTCTAAATCTTTTTCAAATTAAATTTCAATCATATCTTTTTCTATTTCAATCACATCTTTTCAAAATCAATTTCAAAATCTTTTCTAACCACTTATCTTTTTAATTTGATTTTCAATTCTTTTTCAATCAATCATATCTTTTTGTTTCAATCATATCTTTTTCAAAACTACCTAACTAACTCTCTCTCCTTCTAATTTTCGAAAATCCCTTCCCTCTTTTTCAAAATTCTTTCTTTTAATTAACTAATTATTTTAATTTTAATTTAATTTAATTTCAATTTTAATTTTCAAATTTTAAATTTAAATTTAAAATATTTTTATTTTATTTTGTTAAATTTTCGAAAACTTCTCTCTCTCATCTTCTTCTATTTATTTAATTACCTACTAACACTTCTCTTCATCTCATATCTCTGCTCCTATCCTCACCCTTGTGTTTGGATTATCCATTCTTCTTCACTCTTATTCCCTTTCTTCTTCTACTCACATAAAGGAATCTCTATACTGTGACATAGAGGATTCAATATTTTCTTTTCTTCTTTCTTCTTCTTTTTCATATGAGCAGGAACAAGGATAAGAACATTCTTGTTGAAGATGATCCTGAACCTGAAAGGACTCTGAAGTGGAAGCTAAGGGAAGCTAAATCACAACTCTCTAGAGAAAATCTGACAGAAATTTTCGAAAAAGAAGAAGATATGGCCGAAAATAATAACAATGCAAGGAGGATGCTTGGTGACTTCACTGCACCTAAGTCCAATTTACATGGAAGAAGCATCTCAATTCCTGCCATTGGAGCAAACAATTTTGAGCTTAAACCTGAATTAGTTTCTCTGATGCAACAGAACTGCAAGTTTCATGGACTTCCATCCGAACATCCTTTTCAGTTCTTAACTGAATTCTTACAGATCTGTGATACTGTTAAGACCAATGGGGTTAATTCCAAGGTCTACAGGCTTATGCTTTTCCCGTTTGCTGTAAGAGACAGAGCTAGAGTATGGTTGGACTCTCAACCTAAAGATAGCCTAAACTCTTGGGATAAGCTGGTCACAGCTTTCTTAGCCAAGTTCTTTCCTCCTCAAAAGCTTAGTAAGCTTAGAGTGGATGTTCAAACTTTCAGACAGAAAGAAGGTGAATCCCTCTATGAAGCTTGGGAGAGATACAAGGAACTGACCAAAAGGTGTCCTTCTGACATGCTTTCAGAATGGACCATCCTGGATATATTCTTTGATGGTCTGTCTGAGCTATCAAAGATGTCACTGGACCATTCTGCAGGTGGATCCATTCACCTAAAGAAAACACCTGCAGAAGCTCAAGAACTCATTGACATGGCTGCAAATAACCAGTTCATGTACACTTCTGAAAGGAATCCTGTGAATAATGGGACGCCAATGAGGAAGGGAGTTCTTGAAATTGATACTCTGAATGCCATATTGGCTCAGAATAAAATATTGACTCAGCAAGTCAATATGATCTCTCAGAGTCTGAATGGATTAAAGGAATCATCCAACAGTACTAAAGAGGCATCTTCTGAAGAAGAAGCTTATGATCCTGAGAACCCTGCAATAGCAGAGGTGAATTATATGGGGGAACCCTATGGAAACACCTATAATCCCTCATGGAGAAATCATTCAAATTTTTCATGGAAGGATTAACAAAAGCCTCAACAAGGCTTTAATAATGGTGGAAGAAACAGGTTTAGCAATAGCAAGCCTTTTCCATCATTCACTCAGCAAAAGACAGAGAGTTCTGAGCAGACCCCATCTAGCTTGGCAAACATAGTCTCTGATCTATCAAAGGCCACTCTAAGTTTCATGAATGAAACAAGGTCCTCCATTAGAAATTTGGAAGCACAAGTGGGCCAGCTGAGTAAAAGGATCACTGAAACCCCTCCTAGTACTCTCCCAAGCAATACAGAAGAAAACCCAAAAGGAGAGTGCAAGGCCATTGAATTGACCATCAGGGCCGAAACTACAAGGGAGGGAAAGGATGTGAACCCCAGTAAGGAAGACCTCCTGGGACGTCCAGAGATCAATAAGGAGTTTCCCTCTGAGGAACCAAAGGAATCTGAGGCTCATCTAGAGACCATAGAGATTCCTTTGAACCTCCTTATGCCATTCATGAGCTCTGATGAGTATTCTTCTTCTGAAGAGAATGAGGATGTTATTGAAGAGCAAGTTGCCAAGTACCTTGGTGAAATCATGAAGCTAAATGCCAAATTATTTGGTAGTGAGACTTGGGAAGATGAACCTCCCTTGCTCATCAATGAACTAAGTGATCTGGATCAACTGAGATTGCCTCAGAAGAAACAGGATCCTGGAAAGTTCTTAATACCTTGTACCATAGGCACCATGACCTTTGAGAAGGCTCTATGTGACCTTGGGTCAGGGATAAACCTCATGCCACTCTCTGTAATGGAGAAACTAGGAATCTTTGAGGTGCAAGCTGCCAAAATCTCATTAAAAATGGCAGACAACTCCAGAAAACAAGCTTATGGACAAGTAGAGGACGTGCTAGTAAAGGTTGAAGGCCTTTACATCCCTGCTGATTTCACAATCTTGGATACTGGGAAGGATGAGGATGAATCCATCATCCTTGGAAGACCCTTCCTAGCCACAGCAAGAGCTGTGATTGATGTGGACAGAGGAGAGTTGGTCCTTCAACTGAATGAGGACTACCTTGGGTTTAAAACTCAAGGATCTCCTTTTGTAACCATGGAGAGGAAGCATGAAAAGCTTCTCTCACTGCAGAGTCAACCAAAGCCCCCACAGTCAAACTCTAAGTTTGGTGTTGGGAGGCCACCCAATGTTATTTAATCATTTTTATTTTATTTTCTCTTTGTTATTCCATGTTTTATTAGGTTGAAGATCATGTGGAGTCACAAAAACTACTGAAAAATCTAAAACGGAATGAAAAAAATAGCATTGAAAATAGCACACCCTGGAGGAAGGACTTACTGGCGTTTAAACGCCAGTAAGGAGCATCTGGCTGGCGTTTAACGCCAGAACAGAGCATGAAACTGGCGTTAAATGCCAAAAACAAGCAGCAGTCTGGTGTTTAAACGCCAGGATTGCACCCAGAGGAAAGCTGGCGTTAAACGCCAGAAACAAGCATCAGACTGGCGTTTAACACCAGAAACATGCACCATACTGGCGTTCAACGCCAGAAACATGCTATAGACTGGCGTTGAACGCCCAAAACAAGCAAGGAAATGGCGTTTAACTCCAGAAACATGCTGTAGTCTGGCATTAAACGCCAGGATTGCATATATGGGGCATTTTACACGTCTAAAAGGTGCAGGGATGGGAAATCCTCAAACACCTCAAGATCTGTGGACCCCACAGGATTCCCTCAGGATCTGTGGACCCCACAGGATCCCCACCTACTTCTTCTCTCTTCTTCACACCTTTCCATAACTCTCTTCCCCAAAAAACCCACCTACACTTAAATTCAAACCATCACTCCTTCCTTTTCACACATCATAACCACATAAGCCCCCTTGACCGAACCATTCACACACCTCCATCTCCTCCATTTTCTTCTTCTTCTACCCACTTCTTTCTTCTTTTGCTCGAGAATGAGCAAATCTTCTAAGTTTAGTGTGGTAAAAACATTGCTTTTTGTTTTTCCATAACCATCTAGGGCACCTAAGGCCAGAGACATTTTCATTGAAGAGGACAAACCCATCACTAAGAAAAGGATGGAGCAAACAAGAGATCATGGACCTCAACATGAGCATGAGGAAATTCCTCACCATGAAATCCCTGAGATGCCTCAGGGGATGCACCTTCCTCCACAGAATTATTGGGAGCAAATCAACACTTTCCTAGGAGAATTAAGTTCCAACATGGGACAACTAAGGGTGGAGCACCAAGAGCACTCCATCATCCTCCATGAAATTAGAGAAGATCAAAGAGCTATAAGGGAGGAGCAAGAAAGACAAGGAAGAGACATAGAGGAGCTCAAGAGCACCATTGGTTTTTCAAGAAGAGGAAGACGCCACCCTCACTAAGGTGGACTCATTCCTTAATCTCCTTGTTTATTTATTTTCCTGTTTTTCGTTTTCCATGCTTTATGTTTATTTATATTTGTGTCTTATTACATGATCATTAGTGTCTAAGTGTCTATGCCTTAAAGTTATGAATATAAACCCATCACCTCTCTTGAATGAAAAATTTTTTAATTACAAAAGAACAAGAAGTACATGGTTTCGAATTCATCCTTGAAACTAGTTTAATTATTTTGATGTGGTGGCAACACTTTTTGTTTTCTGAATGAATGCTTGAATAGTGCATATGTCTTTTGAAGTTGTTGTTTATGAATGTTAAATATGTTGGCTCTTGAAAGAATGATGAAAAGGAGAAATGTTATTTGATAATCTGAAAAATCATAAAAATGATTCTTGAAGCAAGAAAAAGCAGTGAATACAAAAGCTTGCAGAAAAAAAAAGGAAGAAAAAAAATAGCGAAAAAAAAAAAGAGAAAAAGAAAAAGCAAGCAGAAAAAGCCAAAAGCTCTTTAAACCAAAAGGCAAGAGCAAAAAGCCAATAGCCCTTAAAACCAAAAGGCAAGGGTAATAAAAAGGATCCAAGGCTTTGAGCATCAGAGGATATGAGGGCCTAAAGGAATAAAATCCTGGCCTAAGCGGCTAAACCAAGCTGTCCCTAACCATGTGCTTGTGGCGTGAAGGTGTCAAGTGAAAACTTGAGACTGAGCGGTTAAAGTCAAGGTCCAAAGCAAAAAAGAAGAGTGTGCTTAAGAACCCTGGACACCTCTAATTGGGGACTTTAGCAAAGCTGAGTCACAATCTGAAAAGGTTCACCCAGTTATGTGTCTGTGGCATTTATGTATCCTGTGGTAATACTGGAAAACAAAGTGCTTAGGGCCAAGGCCAAGACTCATAAAGTAGCTGTGTTCAAGAATCAACATACTGAACTAGGAGAATCAATAACACTATCTGAATTCTAAGTTCCTATAGATGCCAATCATTCTGAACCTCAATGGATAAAGTGAGATGCCAAAACTATTCAAGAGGCAAAAAGCTACAAGTCCCGCTCATCTGATTGGAGCTAAGTTTCATTGATATTTTGGAATTTATAGTATATTCTCTTCTTTTTATCCTATCTGATTTTCAGTTGCTTGGGGACAAGCAACAATTTAAGTTTGGTGTTGTGATGAGCGGATAATTTATACGCTTTTTAGCATTGTTTTTACATAGTTTTCAGTATGATTTAGTTAGTTTTTAGTATATTTTAATTAGTTTTTAAATAAAAATCACATTTTTGGACTTTACTATGAGTTTGTGTGTTTTTCGGTGATTTCAGGTATTTTCTGGCTGAAATTGAGGGACTTGAGCAAAAATCAGATTCAAAGGTTAAAGAAGGACTGCAGATGCTATTGGATTCTGACCTCCCTGCACTCAAGGTGGATTTTCTGGAGCTACAGAACTCCAAATGGCGCGCTCTTAATTGCGTTGGAAAGTAAAATCCAGGGCTTTCCAGCAATATATAATAGTCCATACTTTGATTAAGGATAGATGACGTAAACTGGCGTTGAACGCCAGTTCCATGCTGCATTCTGGAGTCAAATGCCAGAAACAGGTTACAAACTGGCGTTCAACTCCAAGAAGGACCTCTACACGTGTAATGCTCAATGCTCAGCCCAAGCACACACCAAGTGGGTCCCAAAAGTAGATTTCTGCATCATTTACTCATATCTGTAAACGCTAGTAACTAGTTTAGTATAAATAGGACTTTTTACTATTGTATTTACACTATCTTGGAATCTTTGATTAGTTTTATGCTATCTTAGACTTTTGTGAGGGCTGGCCATTTGGCCATGCCTGAACCTTCATCACTTATGTATTTTCAATGGTAGAGTTTCTACACACCATAGATTAAGGTGTGGAGCTCTACTGTTCCTCAAAGATTAATGCAAAGTACTACTGTTTTTCTATTCAATTCAACTTATTCCGCTTCTAAGATATTCATTCGCACTTCAATATGATGGATGTGATGATCGTGACAGTCATCATCATTCTCACTTATGAACGCGTGCCTGACAACCACCTCCGTTCTACCTTAGATTGAATGGATATCTCTTGGATATCTAATACAGGGGACCGAGTCCGAGATATTAGAGTCTTCGTGGTATAAGTTAGAACCCATGGATGGCCATTCCTGATATCCGGAAAGTCTAAACCTTGTCTGTGGTATTTCAAGTAGGATCTGGGAAGGGATGGCTATGACGAGCTTCAAACTCGCGAGTGCTGGGTGTAGTGACAGACGCAAAAGAATCAATGGATCCTATTCCAGTATGATCGAGAACCGACAGATGAATAGCCGTGCCATAACAGAGCATCTTGGACCATTTTCATTGAGAGGACGGGAAGTAGCCATTGACAACGGTGATGCCCAACATACAGCTTGCCATGGAAAGGAGCAGGAAGGATTGGATGAAGACAGCAGGAAAGCAGAGGTTCAGAGGGACGAAAGCATCTCTATACGCTTATCTGAAATTCTCACCAATGAATTACATAAGTATCTCTATCTTATTTTAGTTATCTTTTAGTACACTATAATATCTTAATACATTTGAATTCGCCTAACTGAGATTTACAAGGTGACCATAGCTTGCTTCAAGCCGATAATCTCCGTGGGATCGACCCTTACTCACATAAGGTTTATTACTTGGACGACCCAGTGCACTTGCTGGTTAGTTGTACGAAGTTGTGAAACAGAATTAAGATCATGAACGTGCGTAATGAGTTTTTAGCGCCGTTACCAAGGAAGTAATGATCACGATTTTGCACACCATTAGCCCACTAACGCCAGTGCTAACGTTAGCAATAAAGAAGGAAGAAAACAATGAATAAGCTAGGCACCAATAGCTTGACCCTAAAGATATATGTCTATGATGATTTTTTACTAGGATATGCTTGGATGATTAGGTTCTAAGGAGTGCTTCATCACTTGATAACTTGGGTTAACTAACCCGGGATTATCAACTAAAAGTCCATTGTCAAGAGCAACCTTACTACAAAGCATTTAGTAACCCAAAGAGGTGCTGGGAATCAATGTCTCAAGGGTTGGATTGCAAGTCAAGTGCCTGTGGTGTGTATGTGTTGAGGAGAGGCTTGAGTTAGTAAGTCCTGAGATGTGCTTCAACACCTAACACCTTGAACCAACTGGGTCGGGAGTGTTTGTTGAAAGCTTATCATAAAGAGCTGCCTCAACAGAAAACACTAAGCTTCAATAAAAAGAATAAGCCTCTAGCAAGAAAAAGAAAAGCAAAAATTTCAAACCAAGGATCAAAAAATAAAAGGGTTTCATAGAAGCATCGGAGTTAGTATTTAAGGGGATGTTATAACCTGGAAACCAATAAGTTTATGAACATTAAAGATATCATGCATGAAACCCCATGAACCAGGATTGAATATCTTTCAATAAGGGCTTATATCTCTTTGTGTTTTTATTCATTATTCTTATGCTTTACTGCTTGCTTGGGGACAAGCAAGATTTAACTTTGGTGTTGTGATGCCTAGGCATCTTTGGCTAGTTTCACAAGCCATTTTCTATAGTTTTTACTTGGTTTCATGCATTTTTTTAGTCAATAAGCAAGCATTTGGATGAGTAATGTATGGATGACTTGATTCAACCAACTATTGTGAATTATAAACATTTTCATGAGATTTATGTGAGAATTACTTGATGCAATGAATGATGCATTATCTTGTGATTATGGTAAAGCTTTGATGCACTTGTTTGGTTGGTGATAGGCAAGGAGAAGCAAAGGAGAAGCAGAGAAGAAGTAAAGGCTATGGCGTTAGTGGCCAAGTTAGCCCACTAACGCCATGGTTAACGTTGGCTCAAGGAAGAGGTGTTGGCATTAGTGGCCAAGTTAGCCCACTAACGCCGGTGCTAACATTGCCAAGGAGAAGAAGCTGGCGTTAGCGGCTAAGTTAGCCCACTAACGCCAGTGCTAATGCTGCTAAGAAAGAAGAGAAAGCTGGCGTTAGTGGCCAAGTTAGCTCACTAATGCCAGCACCAACGTGACTCAAGGTGAAAGGCAACCTTAGTGGCTAAAGTTAGCTCAACAATGCTACTACACAAGGAGGAAGGTGCCAACATTAGTGTGCTAACGCCACCAACATTAGCACACTAACGTCTTCGATCATTTCACGAGTTGGGGCTAAAATTGGCCAGTGTTCGCACGCACGAAGCATTGGGCATACGCACAACAAGAAGAACTTTGATGGCCACGTTAGTTTGTTAATGCCAGTAGCAACGCCAGAAAGGTTTTGAAGGCAATATTGGTGGCACCGTTAGTACACTAATGGCAGTGTTAATGACAACTCAGAAGAGGACTTGTGGCGTTAGCAAGGCTGTTAACACCAGTACCAACGCCAGTTCCAAGGGCACTCATGCAAGTATGAGAGCGTTAGTGAGTTAACGCCAGCGTTAACTTCAGAAAGAGCCACTCCTAACTTGCTTCAACTAAGGCTAAAGGCCCACATCCAAGTACTTGAGGACTCATCTGAAGATTGTATATATAGGAGAGTTTTTGAATTTAGAAGGGGGACTCTGATGGAGAGGATCCAAATTAGGATTTTCTTTCTTTTTGTACTTAGTTACTTTTCATCTACTTTCTTCTTCTTTTGGAGTTTTCTAGAGCAATGATGAACTAAACCACACATCATTAGGGAGAGGAGTTCTATTGTAATTCAAATGAATGAATGAAATTTTTTTCTTCTCAATCCGCTTGTTGTAGCTAAGAGATAACTTCTATGCTTAATAGATCTATTCACTACTGGAAGGGGGTTTAGATCCATTTGAATTTTTATGTAAGCCTCGGAAGGGGAATCTTAGAAATTAGTTTGAAGCTCTTTCTCTCAAAACTCTTTTGATCAATAAATTCCTAGTTTGAATTGAGATCCTAAGATCTTGTGTGGCTTATGTATAAGAGAATTGAACTTAACCTCTTCTCATGAACAGTCAGATCAAGAAATTTGCAATTGGTTGTGTTAAGAGAAATTGGGTTGCCAAGGAATTGGGACTCAATTCATTACAATCTGCCATAGATCTACTTCATATGATTAAGAATGAAGTTGAACCCCATTGATTCATGAAGGATTATAATATCTCCAATCCCTAATGAATCTCACCCATTGTTGCTCTTCCTTTCAATTGCTTTGAATTTCTTGTTTTCTTTGATTCCTAGCACCCAGAACCCATTTACATTTCATGCAATTTACTTTTCATAGCTATTTACATTCTTGCTTTTACTTTTTTGCCATTTAAGTTTTAGCTTTTTAATTTCTTGGCATTTTAGTTTCCGCCATTTACCTTTCACAATTTTACTTTTAGCACTTTAATTTCCAACAATTTACATTCTGTTATTTTACCTCCTTTGTGGATCATAATTTTGTTCACTCAATTACACAAAAACATCAAATATTAGCTTAACTAGATAAATCACCTAACTAAAGTTGCTTAATCCATAAATTCATGTGGGATCGACCTCACTCAACAGTGAGTTATTACTTGGCGATTCGATACACTTGTCGAAGGAATTTATGTTGTGCAAATTTCCAGTCATCACCTGTCTCTAGAACATGTGGAACTTATCCATGAGAGCACAGGCAAGAAATTCACTGTAAGGGGCAAAATTCTGAGCCCTTATCCATCTCCGTAAGGAGCTAACCGTCAAGCTAGTGTCGTTAAAGAAGCGCTTGTTAGGAGGTAACCCATCTATAATTTATATTTTCTTATTTTTCTTTAAGTTTATTTAAGTTATACTAGTTTAATTTTCATGTTTTATTTGAGTTTATGATCATGTGCAGTAGTTAAAACAGAAACAGAAATAGTCAGAGCTGGAAACAGAACACCCTGGAGTAGAGACCTTGCTGGCGTTGAATGCCAGCCAGGGAGGCCAGAATGGGCCTTCAATGCCCATGAGAAGCAACATTGCTGGCGTTGAATGCCAGTGATGGGGCAGAGACCAAGCGTTGAACGCCAGGCAGGAACACCCCAATGGGCGTTCAATACCCCCATAGAGGTACATAGCTAGTGTTGAACGCCAGCCTGGAGCAGCAGCTGGGCGTTCAACGCCCACAAGGAGGCTGATGTTTGGATTGTCGTATGGTTTAGGATTTCAACAATAAATTCTCGTTGCAAGTATAGTTCTAAACCAACAATGAATCCTCACATACAAAAAATTGGTTGTCATAAGTACAAACCCCAAATGAAAATTTACCGAAGTATTTAAACATCGGGTCGTCTCACAAGAAATTACAATGAAGTGTTCAATTATTGGCTATGAAGGAACAAGGGGTTTGATTGATAAAAGGGGCAATAAATTAAATGGGCAAAAATTTAAATGACAAGAAGAGTAAATCAAGCAAGTGACTAAAGAAAGCAAGTAATAAAGAGAGAGACATTCATGGCAAGGTTTGAGAATATAGGCTTTCTATCATAGTCACACAATTATTAATTCATCTTATTTAGTCAACTCCAACAAATGAAAGAAGGTATCATGTCATCTTCACATATGGAGAACGTCAAACAAGACTAGTTAATCATGTCACAATAATAAACAAGAATTTATCTTATTACGTCATCCCGACGATGGAAGAAGGTTTCATGTTATCTTCACACTTGAAGAAAGTCTAACAAGACTAGCTAATCTCAATCTAAATGTCCTAATCAACTCACGAAGTGAATTAGCAAGAGATTAGAGTTAATGAAAACAATACTAGATAACAACTCTAGATCACCAACATAGGATGGGTTTTCATGACTTAAGATTGCCTAATTACTCTTTCCAAGCCAAGAATGCTCAAAATCTACTCTAACATCCAACCAAGCATTTTGTCAAATACTTGGAAGGCATAAAAGGAAAGCATAGTAAAAGGGCAAGAAATATAAATCTTCCAACTACCAATTACAAGGAAATTAAAATTCACAACTCAAATTAACAATCAAATAACATCAAACATCAAATTTCATTAAATGTAAACCAAATCCAACATGAGCATTCATAAACATGGAAGAAGCATAAAAGTAAAATTAACAAAAGAACCAAGAAGAATTGAAGTAATAGAATAAGGAATTGTAGAGGAAACAAGATGAAATCAAGTTATCAAATCTAGATCCAAGAGAAATTAACCTAATCCTAACCTAATTCTAGAGAGAAGAGGGAGCTTCTCTCTCTAGAAAACTAACTAAAGGTTCATCATTACTAACTCAGTGCTCCCCCCTTGCTCAATCTTCAATTCTGTATTAAATACCCTCAGAAACAAGTTGGAATTGGGCCTGGGCAGCTTAGAAATTGCCCCTAGCGATTTAACTTTAAGTGGGTCACGTGCGAACATCGACGCGTACGCGTCGCTTGGCAATTTCCTACCCACGCGTACGTGCCATGTACACGTACGCATCGCCATGCAACTTCACTTCCACGCGCCCGCGTCGGCAGCGCGTGTGCGTCTGCGGCACGTGCGCGTCCATTGATATACTCCCAATCCTTGTTTCCTCATGCATTCTCCACTTTGCATGCTTTTCTCTTCACTTCTTCCATCCAATACTTGCCTTATAATCCTGAAATCACTCAACAAACACATCAAGGCATCGAATGGAATTAAAGTGAATTAAAATCACCAATTTAAGCGCCTAAAAAGCATGTTTCTACACTTAAGCATAAATTACGGGAGAATTACAAAACCATGATATTTCATTGAATAAATGTGGGAAAAGGTGATAAAATCCCATAAAATAAGCACAAGATAAACCACAAAATTGGGGTTTATCAAACCTCCCAACACTTAAACTAAGCATGTCCTCATGCTAAAATCAAGAAAGAGGCAAAAGGGTATCAACATTTATTCAATGTAAACTATCAAAATGTAACCTATCTAAATGCAACTATCTATATGAATGCAATCACTTGGTCAAAACAACTCAACCTCCAAGAAAGCATGTGTAGGCATAAGGGCTAGAGCAATAGGAATCAATTCAAACCAAACCAAACCTACAATTACATTGAATTATCAAAAAGATTTACAAACTTGCATGAAGAAGAATGATCATGGTGGAAGCATGTAATTGAGCGATCGAACCCTCACCGGATGTGTATCCGCTCTAGTCACTCAAGTGTATAGGGGTTGATTTACTCAATTCTCCCCTAATCATGCTTTCCAAGATTTGTTCTTCATCTAACAATCAACAATCATTCAATGCATGCATACAATCATCATGACGACTTTCCATAAGGTTGTAATGGGGTTAAGGTCAAGGTAGGGTCATATATGGTTAAATGGACTAAAATTTGAATCTTTGATTAACCTAGACTTCCACCTAACCTATACAATAACCTATACAATTAAGTGCTAATCTAACTACCCATTCTTCACTTTTCCCATACTCATGCATTTTCTCTTCATTTTAAAACACTTATGCATTGATCTTATTGGACTTTACTTTGGGGCATTTTGTCCCCTTATTTATTGTTCTTCTTCTTCTTCTTCTTTTTCTTCTTCTTCTTCTTCTTCTTCTTCTTCTTCTTCTTCTTCTTCTTCTTCTTCTTCTTCTTCTTCTTCTTCTTCTTCTTCTTCTTCTTCTTTTCAGCTATACATAAGAGCATCAATGCATAAGGTTAATATATTTAATCTATACATGAGCATGCACCGAATTCCCAAATACGGAAATACAAAAACACTCTTTTACCTCAACCAATGTTCCTAATTCTCCCCAAACTTGAATAATAAACACTCTCACTAGCCTAAGCTAATCAAAGATCCAAACAAGGGACTTTTATTATTTTTTCCTTTAGGCTTGTAATGTGCTAAAATAAAGAACAATTGGGTTAATCATAGGCTCAAAATTGGCTAACAATGGAGAATAAAAGGTAGCCTATTTGGGTAAGTGAGCTAATGAAACAATGGCCTCAATCATATAAGTGCATGTATACAAGGAATGATGGACATATAGAATTGAGAAAATCAAGGATCACAATTGATGACGGAAAAATTATTACTTCTTCCGTTTTAACTACCGGCAAGTGCACTGGATCGTATTAAGTAATAAAACTCACAAAGAGTGAGGTCGATCCCACGAGGATTAACGGATTAAGCAAGCAATAGTTGATTAATTATTCTAGTTAGACGATTCATAATTGGGTGATAAGCAACAAGGAAATGTAAATGACATAAAACTAAAGGAAAGCAATAAAGTGCAAGAAAGTAAATAGTAAAGAAAGTAAAGTACAAGAAAGTAAAGTGCTGAAAATGTAAAGTGCAGAAAAGTAAATAACTATAAAGTAAATAAAAGAAAGAAAGATAAAATAAACATTAGGATCAAGAGATATTGCATTCTCCGAATTAATTGATTTCATCTCATCTTCAATCATGCAACTCATTGACCTCTTGGCAATCATGATTGATTGAGCCCCAATCCCTTGGTGACTCAATCTCTCAAATCTTGATCAATAGCCAATTCCTTGGTCTAATTGCTCATGAGAAGAGATGAAGCTTGTTCCCTGATTATACCACACACCATTGTAGGTCCAAGTAGAGGGAGGGTTATATGTCACATATCCAAACACCAAAACCCAAATCCTACTCAAGTGTGAGAAAGAATTTCAAGCATGGTTTTATGTTTCCTCTTCCAAGGTTCCCATAATACCCAATTACATTCAGTCTCTTTTCCAATATAATTAAATGCTAGAATGAAGAACGAAATTCTTTCTAGTAAATCAAAGAGAGATGAATAGAAGAAGAAGAATAAAAACAATCAATCCATTGAAAAATAATAGAGCTCTCTTTTCCAATGGAAAGAGTTAGTAATTCATAACTAAAAAATATTTACAAAAGTAAGAAAGAAAAGAAAGGAAGCTGATGGTGAACAGAGAGGGTCCGAAGACTTCCCCCAATGCAGCATGAGTAATTCTATGAAACTAAGGCCTTTATATAGGCTCTCCTAAAGTACAAACTTAAATGAAATTAAAAGCAAATTACAATAAAATGAAAACAAACTATTCTAGATGCTTCTTGTGGCCTTGATTTGTTGACAATTGTAGATAGAATGAGAGTCAGAATGCGCTTGATTGAAGGTTAGAGGCTGCAGGAAGAAGTTGGCGTGTGGTTTCAAGTGCCACGCCCAATTGATTTTGCCCTTTGGAATATGACCCACTTTGCAACGTTGAAATTATGGAGTTGTTTGGGCCTTAAAATGGATTTCCACTATTAAGTATTATATATTGTTGGATAGTCCTGGATGTTAGCTTTCCAACGCCTTTGTATCAACTCATTTGGACCTCTGTAGCTCAAGTTATGCCCATTTGAAGGTGGATAAGTCAGTCTGTCAGGTAGCCCAGTGTGCCACACCCATATATTATGAAACTGGCGTGCCACGCCCACTCTTTGGCATGCCACGCCTTTAATGATGTGCTCTGGCCATTAGAACTGGCGTGCCACGCCTAGAATTTCAAGTGGCACGCCCATAATGAAAATAAAGCTGGCGTGCAACGCCTTCGATGTCAAGTGGCACGCCCAGATTTTGCAACGCTGAAATAATGCCATTCTTCACCTCTAGTTTTAACGTCCATGAAAGAGCGAAACTCTCGCGCGATCTAGAATTTTCACAATAAATTCGCGTTGTAAGTATAGCTTCTAGACCGACAAGAATTCCTTTCTTACAAAAGTTTTGTTTGTCACTTAAGCAAACCCAATAAAATTGATAACCGAGTATTTAAACCTCGGGTCGTCTTCTCAAGGAATTGCAGGGAGGTATGACTTATTATTAGCTATGAAAAAGGTAGAATTTTGGGTTTTTAATGTATAAGATAAAAAGCAAGAATAGTAAATGGCAAGAAAGTAAATTGTAAGGAATTAATTTAAATAAATAATAAAATTCTTGGCAAGGTATAAGAACTGGAAGGCCTATCCTTATCAATTGTGATAAGAATTGGATTTTAATCCCACTTTGTTAACCTCTAACTATGAAGGTAAATCAAGTGGACTAATTAGTTTGATCCTCAAGTCCTAGTCAATCCCTGTGGGAAGACTAGCTTTAGAGCGATCTAGATCAATTAGTAATCTGCCAATTTCAACCACTGCTTTATTTGATAACTGAAAGAGCGGAAGATTGATGGTTTAGAGGTCATAATAAACTCTCGTTGTAAGTATAGTTACTAAACCAAGCAATCAACCTGTCTTACAAACGTTTTGGTTGTCACAAGTAACAATCACCTTTTTAAAATTGATAATCGAAGTATTCAAACCTCGGGTCGTCTTCTCAAGGAACTGCAGGGAAGTATGTTCTTATTATTGGTTATGGAGGTTGTAAATTGGGGTTTTGAGAATGAGGGGTGAATGGTTTAATTAGAAAATAAAGTAAATGAAGAACAAGCAATTTAGATGGCAAGTAAAATAAATAAATGACTGTAAAAAAACTTTTGGCAAGGTATGAGAAATTAGAGGTCCTATCCTAGCTATCCTTATCAATGATGATGAAGATTGAATCTTAATTCCACTTTGTTAACCTTTACTAAGATAAAGGAAGGTCAAGGGATCAATTGGTTTGATCTTCGGATCCTATTTATTTCCTAAGAAAAGATTGGGATTGTTGAAGTTCAATTTAATTAACAAAGATAACAATTATCAATCATGTTTGAGTTTGATAACTCCTGAGTGACTGATTTCTTAACCAAGAAGGGGGACTCTGATGGAGAGGATCCAAATTAGGATTTTCTTTCTTTTTGTACTTAGTTACTTTTCATCTACTTTCTTCTTCTTTTGGAGTTTTCTAGAGCAATGATGAACTAAACCACACATCATTAGGGAGAGGAGTTCTATTGTAATTCAAATGAATGAATGAAATTTTTTTCTTCTCAATCCGCTTGTTGTAGCTAAGAGATAACTTCTATGCTTAATAGATCTATTCACTACTGGAAGGGGGTTTAGATCCATTTGAATTTTTATGTAAGCCTCGGAAGGGGAATCTTAGAAATTAGTTTGAAGCTCTTTCTCTCAAAACTCTTTTGATCAATAAATTCCTAGTTTGAATTGAGATCCTAAGATCTTGTGTGGCTTATGTATAAGAGAATTGAACTTAACCTCTTCTCATGAACAGTCAGATCAAGAAATTTGCAATTGGTTGTGTTAAGAGAAATTGGGTTGCCAAGGAATTGGGACTCAATTCATTACAATCTGCCATAGATCTACTTCATATGATTAAGAATGAAGTTGAACCCCATTGATTCATGAAGGATTATAATATCTCCAATCCCTAATGAATCTCACCCATTGTTGCTCTTCCTTTCAATTGCTTTGAATTTCTTGTTTTCTTTGATTCCTAGCACCCAGAACCCATTTACATTTCATGCAATTTACTTTTCATAGCTATTTACATTCTTGCTTTTACTTTTTTGCCATTTAAGTTTTAGCTTTTTAATTTCTTGGCATTTTAGTTTCCGCCATTTACCTTTCACAATTTTACTTTTAGCACTTTAATTTCCAACAATTTACATTCTGTTATTTTACCTCCTTTGTGGATCATAATTTTGTTCACTCAATTACACAAAAACATCAAATATTAGCTTAACTAGATAAATCACCTAACTAAAGTTGCTTAATCCATAAATTCATGTGGGATCGACCTCACTCAACAGTGAGTTATTACTTGGCGATTCGATACACTTGTCGAAGGAATTTATGTTGTGCAAATTTCCAGTCATCACCTGTCTCTAGAACATGTGGAACTTATCCATGAGAGCACAGGCAAGAAATTCACTGTAAGGGGCAAAATTCTGAGCCCTTATCCATCTCCGTAAGGAGCTAACCGTCAAGCTAGTGTCGTTAAAGAAGCGCTTGTTAGGAGGTAACCCATCTATAATTTATATTTTCTTATTTTTCTTTAAGTTTATTTAAGTTATACTAGTTTAATTTTCATGTTTTATTTGAGTTTATGATCATGTGCAGTAGTTAAAACAGAAACAGAAATAGTCAGAGCTGGAAACAGAACACCCTGGAGTAGAGACCTTGCTGGCGTTGAATGCCAGCCAGGGAGGCCAGAATGGGCCTTCAATGCCCATGAGAAGCAACATTGCTGGCGTTGAATGCCAGTGATGGGGCAGAGACCAAGCGTTGAACGCCAGGCAGGAACACCCCAATGGGCGTTCAATACCCCCATAGAGGTACATAGCTAGTGTTGAACGCCAGCCTGGAGCAGCAGCTGGGCGTTCAACGCCCACAAGGAGGCTGATGTTTGGATTGTCGTATGGTTTAGGATTTCAACAATAAATTCTCGTTGCAAGTATAGTTCTAAACCAACAATGAATCCTCACATACAAAAAATTGGTTGTCATAAGTACAAACCCCAAATGAAAATTTACCGAAGTATTTAAACATCGGGTCGTCTCACAAGAAATTACAATGAAGTGTTCAATTATTGGCTATGAAGGAACAAGGGGTTTGATTGATAAAAGGGGCAATAAATTAAATGGGCAAAAATTTAAATGACAAGAAGAGTAAATCAAGCAAGTGACTAAAGAAAGCAAGTAATAAAGAGAGAGACATTCATGGCAAGGTTTGAGAATATAGGCTTTCTATCATAGTCACACAATTATTAATTCATCTTATTTAGTCAACTCCAACAAATGAAAGAAGGTATCATGTCATCTTCACATATGGAGAACGTCAAACAAGACTAGTTAATCATGTCACAATAATAAACAAGAATTTATCTTATTACGTCATCCCGACGATGGAAGAAGGTTTCATGTTATCTTCACACTTGAAGAAAGTCTAACAAGACTAGCTAATCTCAATCTAAATGTCCTAATCAACTCACGAAGTGAATTAGCAAGAGATTAGAGTTAATGAAAACAATACTAGATAACAACTCTAGATCACCAACATAGGATGGGTTTTCATGACTTAAGATTGCCTAATTACTCTTTCCAAGCCAAGAATGCTCAAAATCTACTCTAACATCCAACCAAGCATTTTGTCAAACACTTGGAAGGCATAAAAGGAAAGCATAGTAAAAGGGCAAGAAATATAAATCTTCCAACTACCAATTACAAGGAAATTAAAATTCACAACTCAAATTAACAATCAAATAACATCAAACATCAAATTTCATTAAATGTAAACCAAATCCAACATGAGCATTCATAAACATGGAAGAAGCATAAAAGTAAAATTAACAAAAGAACCAAGAAGAATTGAAGTAATAGAATAAGGAATTGTAGAGGAAACAAGATGAAATCAAGTTATCAAATCTAGATCCAAGAGAAATTAACCTAATCCTAACCTAATTCTAGAGAGAAGAGGGAGCTTCTCTCTCTAGAAAACTAACTAAAGGTTCATCATTACTAACTCAGTGCTCCCCCCTTGCTCAATCTTCAATTCTGTATTAAATACCCTCAGAAACAAGTTGGAATTGGGCCTGGGCAGCTTAGAAATTGCCCCTAGCGATTTAACTTTAAGTGGGTCACGTGCGAACATCGACGCGTACGCGTCGCTTGGCAATTTCCTACCCACGCGTACGTGCCATGTACACGTACGCATCGCCATGCAACTTCACTTCCACGCGCCCGCGTCGGCAGCGCGTGTGCGTCTGCGGCACGTGCGCGTCCATTGATATACTCCCAATCCTTGTTTCCTCATGCATTCTCCACTTTGCATGCTTTTCTCTTCACTTCTTCCATCCAATACTTGCCTTATAATCCTGAAATCACTCAACAAACACATCAAGGCATCGAATGGAATTAAAGTGAATTAAAATCACCAATTTAAGCGCCTAAAAAGCATGTTTCTACACTTAAGCATAAATTACGGGAGAATTACAAAACCATGATATTTCATTGAATAAATGTGGGAAAAGGTGATAAAATCCCATAAAATAAGCACAAGATAAACCACAAAATTGGGGTTTATCAAACCTCCCAACACTTAAACTAAGCATGTCCTCATGCTAAAATCAAGAAAGAGGCAAAAGGGTATCAACATTTATTCAATGTAAACTATCAAAATGTAACCTATCTAAATGCAACTATCTATATGAATGCAATCACTTGGTCAAAACAACTCAACTTCCAAGAAGCATGTGTAGGCATAAGGGCTAGAGCAATAGGAATCAATTCAAACCAAACCAAACCTACAATTACATTGAATTATCAAAAAGATTTACAAACTTGCATGAAGAAGAATGATCATGGTGGAAGCATGTAATTGAGCGATCGAACCCTCACCGGATGTGTATCCGCTCTAGTCACTCAAGTGTATAGGGGTTGATTTACTCAATTCTCCCCTAATCATGCTTTCCAAGATTTGTTCTTCATCTAACAATCAACAATCATTCAATGCATGCATACAATCATCATGACGACTTTCCATAAGGTTGTAATGGGGTTAAGGTCAAGGTAGGGTCATATATGGTTAAATGGACTAAAATTTGAATCTTTGATTAACCTAGACTTCCACCTAACCTATACAATAACCTATACAATTAAGTGCTAATCTAACTACCCATTCTTCACTTTTCACATACTCATGCATTTTCTCTTCATTTTAAAACACTTATGCATTGATCTTATTGGACTTTACTTTGGGGCATTTTGTCCCCTTATTTATTGTTCTTCTTCTTCTTCTTCTTCTTCTTCTTCTTCTTCTTCTTCTTCTTCTTCTTCTTCTTCTTCTTCTTCTTCTTCTTTTCAGCTATACATAAGAGCATCAATGCATAAGGTTAATATATTTAATCTATACATGAGCATGCACCGAATTCCCAAATACGGAAATACAAAAACACTCTTTTACCTCAACCAATGTTCCTAATTCTCCCCAAACTTGAATAATAAACACTCTCACTAGCCTAAGCTAATCAAAGATCCAAACAAGGGACTTTTATTATTTTTTCCTTTAGGCTTGTAATGTGCTAAAATAAAGAACAATTGGGTTAATCATAGGCTCAAAATTGGCTAACAATGGAGAATAAAAGGTAGCCTATTTGGGTAAGTGAGCTAATGAAACAATGGCCTCAATCATATAAGTGCATGTATACAAGGAATGATGGACATATAGAATTGAGAAAATCAAGGATCACAATTGATGACGGAAAAATTATTACTTCTTCCGTTTTAACTACCGGCAAGTGCACTGGATCGTATTAAGTAATAAAACTCACAAAGAGTGAGGTCGATCCCACGAGGATTAACGGATTAAGCAAGCAATAGTTGATTAATTATTCTAGTTAGACGATTCATAATTGGGTGATAAGCAACAAGGAAATGTAAATGACATAAAACTAAAGGAAAGCAATAAAGTGCAAGAAAGTAAATAGTAAAGAAAGTAAAGTACAAGAAAGTAAAGTGCTGAAAATGTAAAGTGCAGAAAAGTAAATAACTATAAAGTAAATAAAAGAAAGAAAGATAAAATAAACATTAGGATCAAGAGATATTGCATTCTCCGAATTAATTGATTTCATCTCATCTTCAATCATGCAACTCATTGACCTCTTGGCAATCATGATTGATTGAGCCCCAATCCCTTGGTGACTCAATCTCTCAAATCTTGATCAATAGCCAATTCCTTGGTCTAATTGCTCATGAGAAGAGATGAAGCTTGTTCCCTGATTATACCACACACCATTGTAGGTCCAAGTAGAGGGAGGATTATATGTCACATATCCAAACACCAAAACCCAAATCCTACTCAAGTGTGAGAAAGAATTTCAAGCATGGTTTTATGTTTCCTCTTCCAAGGTTCCCATAATACCCAATTACATTCAGTCTCTTTTCCAATATAATTAAATGCTAGAATGAAGAACGAAATTCTTTCTAGTAAATCAAAGAGAGATGAATAGAAGAAGAAGAATAAAAACAATCAATCCATTGAAAAATAATAGAGCTCTCTTTTCCAATGGAAAGAGTTAGTAATTCATAACTAAAAAATATTTACAAAAGTAAGAAAGAAAAGAAAGGAAGCTGATGGTGAACAGAGAGGGTCCGAAGACTTCCCCCAATGCAGCATGAGTAATTCTATGAAACTAAGGCCTTTATATAGGCTCTCCTAAAGTACAAACTTAAATGAAATTAAAAGCAAATTACAATAAAATGAAAACAAACTATTCTAGATGCTTCTTGTGGCCTTGATTTGTTGACAATTGTAGATAGAATGAGAGTCGGAATGCGCTTGATTGAAGGTTAGAGGCTGCAGGAAGAAGTTGGCGTGTGGTTTCAAGTGCCACGCCCAATTGATTTTGCCCTTTGGAATATGACCCACTTTGCAACGTTGAAATTATGGAGTTGTTTGGGCCTTAAAATGGATTTCCACTATTAAGTATTATATATTGTTGGAAAGTCCTGGATGTTAGCTTTCCAACGCCTTTGTATCAACTCATTTGGACCTCTGTAGCTCAAGTTATGCCCATTTGAAGGTGGATAAGTCAGTCTGCCAGGTAGCCCAGTGTGCCACACCCATATATTATGAAACTGGCGTGCCACGCCCACTCTTTGGCATGCCACGCCTTTAATGATGTGCTCTGGCCATTAGAACTGGCGTGCCACGCCTAGAATTTCAAGTGGCACGCCCATAATGAAAATAAAGCTGGCGTGCAACGCCTTCGATGTCAAGTGGCACGCCCAGATTTTGCAATGCTGAAATAATGCCATTCTTCACCTCTAGTTTTAACGTCCATGAAAGAGCGAAACTCTCGCGTGATCTAGAATTTTCACAATAAATTCGCGTTGTAAGTATAGCTTCTAGACCGACAAGAATTCCTTTCTTACAAAAGTTTTGTTTGTCACTTAAGCAAACCCAATAAAATTGATAACCGAGTATTTAAACCTCGGGTCGTCTTCTCAAGGAATTGCAGGGAGGTATGACTTATTATTAGCTATGAAAAAGGTAGAATTTTGGGTTTTTAATGTATAAGATAAAAAGCAAGAATAGTAAATGGCAAGAAAGTAAATTGTAAGGAATTAATTTAAATAAATAATAAAATTCTTGGCAAGGTATAAGAACTGGAAGGCCTATCCTTATCAATTATGATAAGAATTGGATTTTAATCCCACTTTGTTAACCTCTAACTATGAAGGTAAATCAAGTGGACTAATTAGTTTGATCCTCAAGTCCTAGTCAATCCCTGTGGGAAGACTAGCTTTAGAGCGATCTAGATCAATTAGTAATCTGCCAATTTCAACCACTGCTTTATTTGATAACTGAAAGAGCGGAAGATTGATGGTTTAGAGGTCATAATAAACTCTCGTTGTAAGTATAGTTACTAAACCAAGCAATCAACCTGTCTTACAAACGTTTTGGTTGTCACAAGTAACAATCACCTTTTTAAAATTGATAATCGAAGTATTCAAACCTCGGGTCGTCTTCTCAAGGAACTGCAGGGAAGTATGTTCTTATTATTGGTTATGGAGGTTTTAAATTGGGGTTTTGAGAATGAGGGGTGAATGGTTTAATTAGAAAATAAAGTAAATGAAGAACAAGCAATTTAGATGGCAAGTAAAATAAATAAATGACTGTAAAAAAACTTTTGGCAAGGTATGAGAAATTAGAGGTCCTATCCTAGCTATCCTTATCAATGATGATGAAGATTGAATCTTAATTCCACTTTGTTAACCTTTACTAAGATAAAGGAAGGTCAAGGGATCAATTGGTTTGATCTTCGGATCCTATTTATTTCCTAAGAAAAGATTGGGATTGTTGAAGTTCAATTTAATTAACAAAGATAACAATTATCAATCATGTTTGAGTTTGATAACTCCTGAGTTACTGATTTCTTAACCAAGACCAAAAGGAGAAAAATAAATCTACTAGAATAAAAATGTCTTCAGATGGGAATAGCAATAATGTAAATAAAAGAAAGCAATATTAAATTGAAATACCTCAAATAACATTAATTCAAAAGAGTAATCTGTAACATGGAAGAATTCATAAATGAAATTGCAAAAGTAAATAAAAGGGAATATTGAACCTGATAAAGAGATAATCCTAAAAGCGAATAAAATCCTAATTCTAAATCCTAATCCTAAAGAGATAGGAGAGAATCTCCTTCTCAAAACTAAATCTAAATCATGAAAACTTACTAAAGTGGAGACTCCCCTTGAATAGATGCATTCCCCCACTTCATAACCTCTGGTCTATGCCTTCTGGACTTGGATTTGGGCCAAAAAGGGCTTCAGAATTCGCTATGAGCATTTTCTGCAATTTCTGGTGCGTGGCCTCTGTCACGCGTCCGCGTGAATCACGCAGTCGCGTCATTCAAAGTTTTCCTTGTCACGTGGTCGCGTTAGTCATGCGACCGCGTCATATGTGTTCTGCTTAAGGCGCGTGGTCGCGTCAGTCATGCGGCCGCGTCAATGCCATTTCGTCCTGGCATGCGGCCGCGTCGCCCATGCGATCGCGTGGCTACCAGCTTCTTCAAAAAACTCTGTTTTGTGCTTTCCTTCCATTTTTGTATGTTTCCTTTCCACCCCTTAAGTCATTCCTGCCTTAGAAGATCTGAAACTACTCAACACACTAATCACGGCATCGAATGGAAATAAAGGTAATTAAAATAATTATTTTTAAGCATAGGAAACATGTTTTTCACATACATCACGTAATAAGGAAGGGAAAGTAAAACCATGCAATTAATATGAATAAGTGGGTGAAGGATTGAATAAATCACTCAGATTAAGCACAAAATATATCATAAAATATGGGTTTATCAACCTCCCCACACTTAAACAGTAGCATGTCCTCATGCTAAGTCCAAGAGTAATGTTAGGTTAAAGTGGTGGAATGCCATGCAATGCAATCTATTCTAAATGCAACTACCTAGATGCATCATGGAATTCTAATTTCTATGCACTTGTATATAAAGCTTGCATGTAGTTGAATTAATTCACATTCTCAAGGAGTCATATATATATAGCCAAACCTTAGATAGTTGATAAAGTGCCTTTTCAATTGAAATGGGAGAGAAAAATATTTTATAAACTTGCAAGACAATTAATAATTTCAGCAGAGATATATGTTAATGAGCTATTGAACCCTCACTGGATTTTGTGTTTACTCTCTAGTCACTCAGTGTTTATTAGGTTAATCACTCTATTCTTCTTTTTATTCTTACTTTCTATAACTTTGTTCTTCATCTAGCCAATCAACATTTATAGAATATAGACATACCAAAAATCATGAGGTCTTTAGTTAAGATTGTAATGAGGCCAAGGTAAAGGTAAGGGTATATGTATAAGGCTAAGTGAGCTAACAAGTGAATCCTTAATTAGTCTAAGATCTCACCTAACATACATACTTTGTAAAGCAAAGCTTCTTTACCTATTTTCCATATTTTCTCACTTTTGATGTTACATGCTCATGTTTCAATGTTTATTTTTATCCCTTATGCATTGTTTTATTTCACAATTGGGGAATTCTTTTGTGTCCCCTTTATTTAAATACTGAAAATTAAATTTTTTTTAATGCACATGGTAATTCAATTATTTTGATTTTACATAAGCATGCTTCCCAAAACTTTTATTTTCAATTATTTTATTCTTTTCAACTTTTCTACCCTTTTATTTTTATCATCCATGTTCCCAATAGGTTTTCCCACATTTAAACCATACATACTACCTATCTTAAGCTAACCAAGGATTCAACTTGGGATTTTCATTTTGTTTTTCTACTTAAGGCTAGTAATGTGGTTTATAGAATAAAAGGGGATTTAAAGGCTCAAGGGGGCTAACAAGGGTGATGTAAAAGGTAAGCTATTTTGGGATAAGTGAGCTAAAAATCAAACAATGGCCTCAATCACTCTCTTGGTATGTAGTTATATTCTATAATCGGACATATAGATTAAAACAAAGTAAAGAACATCAGAATAAAAAAGAAGGGCGGAACACACAGGAATAAAATATTATGGTTTGAATGTAACCATACAATTAAGCTCAAAACTCACAGGCTGTGTGTTCTCTAGCTCAAAAATCATTTATCAGTTATGTATGTCATGCAGGTTTAGTTAAAAATTCCCATTATTCTCAATGTAAAACTTAAGGTGGCTTTAAAGTTCTAGTGTTTCTCCTTGATGAAATGTTGTTAACTAACTAACATGTAATGCTATATATACAAGGTGTGTGGATTGTTTCTTATTATGTTCAAGTTCCTAGTTTACTTCCTTTTTATATTTTTCAATTTATACTAAGCTATCTTATGCTAAAAAGGGTAAACTATACTAATTAATCCACAATTTCTATAACTAATAAGTTAGAATTGCTACTAAAACTAAATGGCTAAAATATGAACTAAAGTGCAACATAGAATAAATACATAAAAATAGCAATATATATAAGTACTGAGAAAATAAAAATAAAAATAAAAATAAAAATACAGAAAAGTAGCAAAATAAATAAAAAGAGTATGTAGTGGTTCACAAGAAAAAAAAAACGCCAGAGATGGCGACCTCCCCACACTTAAAATGAAGCATCGTCCCTGATGCAGACTCAAGCAGGGTGTGAAGGGGTGTCATCACTGGAAGGGTGGGTAGCTGGAGTCTCTGTGGTGGCGGTCTGAGGAGCTGCCTGCTGCAGAGGAGGTACTGACTGGATAGGGATCTTGGGGTCTACAGCCTGAATCTGAGACGGAGCCTCCTGATGTGATGCGGCCTGCTCTGTGCCTGCCTACGCAGCCTCGCTCTGGGGATGGGTCCCTGCCTCGTGATCATCTGCCTCCTCCTCAGATGCCTCGGATGGTGTGTCAGGATCGGAGGGGATGTCGCCAGATCGTATCATCAGCTTCAGATGCTCATAGCGTCGCTTGTTGCGACGCTCCATCTGGTCAAGCCGTCGAAACAGGCGGTAAACTAGATGATAGATGGGCTCTAGGGCAGGTGGAGGTGCAGTGGTGGTGGCAGGGGTAGCTGTAGAGGAAGAGGGGCCGGTAGATACTGTGGCTGTCTCAGCAGTAGCAGTGAGGAAAGGAGGTCTGTAGCCCAAAGCCAGAAAGTTCCTGTTGTGAGGGATAATCTTCTTACATTCTGCAGCACGTGGCTTCTCATCAGCATCCTCCCAAGGCACGTCAGCTCGACGGCCTAGCTGTGTAATCAAATAGGGAAAGGGAAGAGTGCCTCGGACGTGGACCCTGGCCATATAGTACCGGATAAAGCATGGCAGGTACAGGTCCTTACCCTCCATCACACACCATAGGAGGGTGATCATAGCGGCAGGTATCTCAGTCTCGTGAGTACTCGGCATAATTAAGTTGCTAAGTATCTGATGCCATAGTCGAGCCTCATCATTCAAGTAAATCCGCTTGATTCCCTTTGGCATGGTAGTGTTCTGACCCATAATCCAAGGAACGGTCGGGTCAAGGGCTATCCGGGCCTTGACAGCATCCCAATCAAACTTCATGAAGCACATATCCTCCTCAGCTTTCTGATAACCATCCAGCTGATCAGTTTTAGGTAGAAGCTTCAGAACATCTTCAATGGCCTCTTCAGTGACCAGAATCTGCTTTCCTCTAAGGTTCACTACATCTAGGGAGGTTTTGAAGTAATTGCAGTAGAATTCTCGAACCTAAGATGCATTGACCTCAGTCAGGTTTCTCTCCAGGAGTCATCGTGCATGATATCCAGGATGGACATGGCGGATTCTCCTCTTTTCCATTTGCGAGTAGTAGCCTTTCCTTTTCCTTTTCTCTGGCTGGAAGACATCCTGAAAAACAGAAAACCAAGATATAGTGAAAATAGGAAAACAAATAGGCAAATAATCAAAAGAATCACAAAGTGGCAAAGGAGCAAAAGGATAAGGAAAATGAGTTAAGTAAATGTGCATTAAGGATTGTATAGGAGTTAAAAGTCCAAAAAGGAGAATTCACAATCCAAAATGTAATTGAATTCATGTTAAATAGAAAAATTAACATCATGTCATGGTTAGAATGTTAAAAGAAAGTGAATGAAAATCAGAAGAGAAGTTTGAAAGGTTAGGTTGGTTAGAATTGAAAAAGAGTTTATGAAGTTAACATTAGTGAGTTAGTAAAAAATGGGTTAAAGTAAGTGGCATAATGAAAATATTCCAAGTAACAAGTATTCACAGTTAGAAGCTATAAGTAACTCATATCCAAATAAGGAAATTAGGTTCATGATGATTCAAATAGATATAGAAATAGCAAAAATTGGAATCAAACATCAAAAATGCAAATTATGAACCAGGAAATCAAAAAGAATAAGAAAGCTTGCCCTGGCATTCATGAATTGTTTTGGTTAAATCTAAGGAAAGCACGGTTGAAAATGCCAAAATCAAGACATGAATGGAAACATTTTACAGAGATTTGGGCAGCATGCCGGCTAAAATTGGATTATCCTGGAAAATAAACAACAACAGAATAGTTCATATGAATCAAAAATAAACCTGCAATTACATATAAGGAATAAGAATCATGAAAAATCAGAGTAAAGAGCAGCATGAAACAAGAAATTACAGCATATGAACAAAACTAACATCACAGCAACAGCAGAATTGCGAAAATAATGAAACAAGAAACACGAACAGCGCAATTAAACAGACCTAAATCCACTAACCACATCCTAGGCTACCTAACAACCTAAAATCCACTACAACATGTATATCTAACTAGCCTAATGACGAACATAAACAGAAAATATGAATTAACGACGAAGGATAGAAGGGTGGCGTTTGTCGGAACCTGGTGGCGTAAGAAAGAGAGTGGGGCAGAGAGATAGCTGGGGATGACGGCGGTGGCATCCGGCTCGGCGGAAGAGGGTGGCGCGGTGGCGGTGGCTCCTGTTCGGAAGAAGGGAGGGAAAGGTAGGGGTAATGGGGTAGGGGGTAATAGGGGAAGGGGGGGTGTGGGTGGCGCTGGGCAGTGGTGACGGGGCGGTAGCGGTGGGTGGTGGTCGCGGAGGGGGGGCAGTAGCGTTGGAGGGGAAAGAAGAAGGAAGAAGAAGAACGAGGGAGGAAGGAGGAAGGCGGGTGGGTGGCGGCGGCGTCTGGGTGGTCGGCGGCGTGATGGTGGTTCGGTGGTGGTGGCTGGGTGGTGGTGGTGTGATTGGAGAAGAGGAGAGGGAAGAGAGGGTTTGGGGGGGGAGGGGGGCGCGACTGGTAGGGTTCGCATGACTGGGAGGTTATAAATTTGAATCCACGCGATCGCGTAGGGCACGCGGTCACGTGGTTGCGCTGAAATGGTGGTTGATGCGATCGCGTGAGTGGCGCGATCGTGTGGAGGGCAAAAAGAGTAAATGATGCGATCGCCTGGGGCATGCGATCGCGTCGCTGGAATTTCTGCGAAACGCATAGTTCAAGCGTCGTTTCAGCGCAACTCTCTGTCTCTTTTAGGGTGTTTGTGCAATCCATGCGACGCGATCGCGTGGCTCACGCTGTCGCGTGGGATGTGTGTTGTGCAAGTGACGCGATCGCGTGGGTCATTTGTGCAATACGCACAATGGCCGCACGATTCCAGCCTAACTTTCTGGACGTTGGATCTTTACGCCGATCTCCAGATCACGTGGCCGCGTGAATGACGCGGTCGCGTGGGTAGTGTTTTTCCCAATTTGACGCGATCGCATGAATGATGCGGTCGCGTTCTGCACCCTTTTTTTTTATGCAGGTATGCAATTATGCAGTATGCAAAATGCAATGATTAATATGAATGAGATGCAAAACTCCAGGTTCATAAAATAAAACTTGAAAACAAATAAAACTAAATAAAAATTGAAAAAGGGACGATCATACCAAGGTGGGTTGTCTCCCACCTAGCACTTTTAGTTAAAGTCCTTAAGTTAGACGTTGGATGAGCTTCCTGTTATGGTGGCTTATACTTAAATTCATCCTGAAATCTCCACCAATGCTTAGAATGCCAATAGCCTCCGGGGTCCCAAACTAGGCATGTGAAGCCTCTGAGCAGCTTCAAACAGATTGTCAAGCTTCCGGGGTGATGAATGTCAGCATAGATTCCAGGATCCCAAACCTTGCTTTTAAATCCGCCTTCATCTTGATCTATACTTTTCTATCTGGGCGGTTTAGAAATTAGATTCTCACCAGGATAACCAAACGTTTTCCGAGATCCATTCGATTGATCATGGTGCCAATCCGTCCACCTCGAGTTGAAGCGTGGAACCTTATTGAACCTCGTGCACCAGCTCTGAGTACAAGCCATTTCCCTTTTACTCTTAAAGCCGCAGAGAGCTCTAAGCTGGCCATCTGTTTCAAGCAAACCATATTCAAGTGAAAAAATACAGTTAAAGGTTAAGGATTGTACCCACTTCAAACTTGTATTGGGTGGTAATGGCTTTGGAATAGGTGGTTCCAGTGGTTCTGTGAGTTCTACTCCCTTGTGCTCTTCTGTGAATTTCTCCACTTCCTTGCAAGATTCTTCAAATGTATCCATGTCCTGATCAAAGCCATCTATGTCTTCCTCATCACTTAAGTCATAGACTGGAGGTTGAGAGATATCTACCTCCGTATCATCTTCGTATTCACTTGGGGAATATTCTTCGATCTCAGAGAATTTGCTTGCGGATGCAAGCTCATTACTAGGAGAACTTGACTTGTGACTATCATCATCAAGGAAATTTGCTTCTTGGGTTATTCTGTCTAGTTCTTCATGAAAGACTTGCTCTGGGGATTGCGTACAATCCTCCTTAGCATCAATTGTAACATCCTTGACAGAATACTCCACAACTTTGGATTCCCATGGAGGTTCAGCGTCTCCTAAGTCTTCAACCAACTCTTCTTCTTCAATAATGACAGCTTCCTCTACTTGTTCCAGTACGAAACCATGCTCTGTCTTGTCTACTGGAGTTTCTAGTATCTCCTTCATGTTACGTTCTTCATTAGATTGTCCACATGGGGCTGTGGGATGTCCTTGAATGTTCGAACGTCTAGCAGATAATTGCCTTACTACTTGCTCCAGTTGATGAAGGGTTGTTTAAAGTTGATCTACTGTTTTCTTGAGGCGAACCTCTGATTCTCAGGGTGATAGATTTGGATATGGTACAAGGGGAAGTGGTGGTGTTTGGGAGTAATTGGATTGGAATCGGGGTAAATGCAGATCATGTGGTGGCGAATGGTGAAAAGGAGCTTATGAGTGTGGTGGTTCGAAGTTACGTTGAGAGGATGGCTTATAAGCAGAGGGTGGGACTTGTTGGTAAATACAAGGTTGTCCACCATGTCTATTTGCTTGGTATGCATTGTAGAATGGTCTTTGTCCATGATATCTTGGAGAGTTTTGTTGCCTAAAGGGTTGATCAGATCCTTTTGCCTCCATCCATCTTTGGTTGCTCTGACCTTGATGCATGTTCCTGTTATAACTTCCATTCCTTTCAATAACATTAGAACCAAACTCAAAGCGGAAGGGGTGAGAATTCATAGTAGCTAAAAAGAAATAAAGAGGGGAAAAATAAAGACAAATAAACAAGTAAAAGAAAAATATTTACAAAAACCAATAATAAGGCACACGATTGCAGTTCCCCGGCAACGGCGCCATTTTGAAGGAGCGGAAGATTGATGGTTTAGAGGTCACAATAAACTCTCGTTGTAAGTATAGTTACTAAACAAAGCAATCAACCTGTCTTACAAATGTTTTGGTTGTCACAAATAACAAACCCCTTTTTAAAATTGATAACTGAAGTATTCAAACATCGGGTCGTCTTCTCAAGGAACTACAGGGAAGTATGTTCTTATTATTGATTATGGAGGTTGTAAATTAGGGTTTTGAGAATGAGGAGTGAATGGTTTAATTAGCAAATAAAGTAAATGAAGAACAAGCAATTTAAATGGCAAGTAAAATAAATAAATGACTGTAAATAAACTTTTGGCAAGGAATAAGAAATTAGAGGTCCTATCCTAGCTATCTTTATCAATGATGATGAAGATTGAATCTTAATTCCACTTTGTTAACCTTTACTAAGATAAAGGAAGGTCAAGAGATTAATTGGTTTGATCTTCAGATCCTATTTATTTCCTAAGAAAAGATTGGGATTGTTGAAGTTCAATTTAATTAACAAAGATAACAATTATCAATCATGTTTGAGTTTGATAACTCCTGAGTTACTGATTTCTTAACCAAGACCAAAAGGAGAAAAATAAATCTACTAGAATAAAAATGTCTTCAGATGGGAATAGCAATAATGTAAATAAAAGAAAGCAATATTAAATTGAAATACCTCAAATAACATTAATTCAAAAGAGTAATCTGTAACATAGAAGAATTCATAAATTAAATTGCAAAAGTAAATAAAAGGGAATATTGAACCTGATAAAGAGATAATCCTGAAAGCAAATAAAATCCTTATTCTAAATCCTAATCCTAAAGAGAGAGGAGAGAATCTCCCTCTCAAAACTAAATCTAAATCATGAAAACTAACTAAAGTGGAGACTCCCCTTGAATGGATGCATTCCCCCACTTCATAACCTCTGGTCTATGCCTTTTGGACTTGGATTTGGGCCAAAAAGGGCTTCAGAATTCGCTATGAGCGTTTCTGCAATTTCTGGTGCGTGGCATCTGTCACGTGGTCGCGTCATTTGGTGTTTTTCTTGTCATGCGGTCACGTTAGTCATGCGACCGCGTCATATGTGTTCTGCTTAAGGCGCGCGGTCGCGTCAGTCATGCGGCCGCGTCAATGACTTTTCGCGCTGGCATGCGGCCGCGTCGCCCATGCGATCGCGTGGCTGCCAGCTTCTTCAAAAAACTCTGTTTTGTTCTTTCCTTCTATTTTTGTATGTTTCCTTTCCACCCTTTAAGTCATTCCTGCCTTAGAAGATCTAAAACTACTCAACACACTAATCACGACATCGAATGGAAATAAAGGTAATTAAAATAATTATTTTTAAGCATAGGAAACATGTTTTTCACATACATCACATAATAAGGAAGGGAAAGTAAAACCATGCAATTAATATGAATAAGTGGGTGAAGGATTGAATAAATCACTCTGATTAAGCTCAAAATATATCATAAAACATGGGTTTATCAATAAATCAAGCATCACCAATTACTTAACCAGAGCCAAAAGGGAAGAGAATCTACTCGAATGAAAATAATTTGGATAAATCGAAAGCATTCATAACATAAATAAAACAATCTTATAACTGAAATACCTCAAATTATATTAAATAGAATATTCAAATCTAACATGGAAAAGTTCATAAATTAAATTGGAAAAATAAATAAAAGGAACATTGAACCTGTGATGAAGAAGAAATAATCCTAAATCCTAAAACTAAATCCTAAGAGAGAGGAGAGAACCTCTCTCTCTAAAAACTACATCTAATCCTAAAATTATGAATTATGAGCTGATTCTCATGAATGAATGGATTCCCCCATTTTATAGCCTCTAATCTGTGTTTTTTGGGCCGAAAACTGGGTCAAAAATAGCCCAGAAATCGCTGGAGAAGAAATCTGCCACGCTGATTTTTGTCACTGCGATGCGTCCGCGTGGAGCATGCATTCGTGTCACCTAGCGTTAGGGCAACTATGGCAAATTATATATCAAATGGAAGCCCCGGACGTTAGCTTTCCAACGCAACTAGAACCGCATCATTTGAACCTCTGTAGCTAAAGTTATAGCCGTTTGAGTGCGAAGAGATCAGTCTGACAACTTTGCAGTTCCTTCAACTTCTTGTATTTCTTCCATTTTTGCATGCTTCCTTTCCATCCTCTAAGCCATTCCTGCCCTATAAACTCTGAAATCACTTAACACACATATGAAGGCATCTAATGGTAATAAGAGAGGATTAATATTAGCAATTTAAAGGCCCAGGAAACATGTTTTCAATCAAAGCACATAATTAGGAAGGGAAATGTAAAACCATGCAAATAGTTTGAATAAGTGGGTAAAGAGTTAATAAAGACCACTCAATTGAGCGCAAGATAAACCATAAAATAGTGGTTTATCAACCTCCCCACACTTAAACATTAGCATGTCCTCATGCTAAGATCAAGAGAAGCTATAAAGAATGAAGAGGAATGATAGAATGTATGAAATGCAACCTATCTAGATGAATGCAACTACATACAAAATATTTCTACCTACTTGGTTAAAAGTAAATAAGTTCTCCAAGAATAAATATGAACTAGATTTCACTAATTCAAATCATATAAATGAAGTACAATTAGGCTTGTAGAAGAAAATACCTCATGAAAGCCGGGAACAAAGAATCGAGCATCGAACCCTCACTGGAAGTGTATGCACTCTAATCGCTCAAGTGTTTAAGGTTCGATTCTCTCAATTCTCTACTAACCTTGCTTTCTAAGGCTTGCTTTTCTTCTACTAGTCAACAAAAATTTAATGCACAAATACACATATCAAGAGGTCTTTTAAGTGTTGTAATGGGATTAGGGTCAAGGTAGGGTGTATTTGGCCAAGTGGACAAAAATCTGAATCCTTAATTAACTTAAACTTTCCACCTAACTTTAGACAATCCATGTAATCATAATACCACATCTAACTATCCATTAACCATGTTTTCCACATATTCATGCATTCTAATTTCATGTACAGTACATATGCATTGTTTTCACCACTTACTTTGGGGCATTTTGTCCCCTTTTTGCTTAACTGCTCTTTTTCTTTTCTTTTTCTCTTTTTTTTTATTTTTTATATATATTTTTTTTCTTTTCTTTTATTTTTCTCAATGCATATGATTAAATTATTGGATGCATGAATCATGTCCTAAACATTTTTTTCACATTTTTAGAAAATTCTAACATACTTAATTCTCAAACCAAATGTTTCCAAACCCACTTTTCCCATACTTAATTCATGAGCACTCTCACTATTCTAAACTAACCAAGGATTCAAATTAAGGGCATTATTGTCTTTCGCTTAGAGTTAATGATGTGCTAAAGTAAAGAACAAAGGGGTATAATAGGCTCAACATTGGTTTGCAAAGAATAATGAAAGGGTAAGGCCATATGGGTATGTAAGTTCAGTGAAACAAAGGCCTCAATCATGTAAGTGTATGCATACATCAAATAATGGAAATATAGAATTAAGCAAGACAAAGATCACAATTTTAGAGAGAAAAATACACACTAAAACAGAATTTAAAATGCAACCAATCAAATAGGCTCAAAAATCTCACTGGTTTTATACGTTCGAGCTCTAAACCATGTTCCATTATAATATTTCTTCAAACAAGTTTAACATTAAATTTTATTCAAATTAGTGAAATGCTCTAAAAAGGTTTCTTGAAAAAAAGAAAATATTTCTTCAACCAAGTGGTAAAATATGCACAAAATCAAACAAATATGCAATAAAAAATGTAAATGCAACAACTAACAAGGAAAATAAACCATTGGTGTTGAGATAGAAGAGTAACTAACCCATGGAGATCGATATTGATCTCCCCACACTTAAAGATTGCACCGTTCTCGGTGCATGCTAAGATGTACAAGTGGATGGGTGGCTCCAACTGATGCTTTTCTTCAAGGATTATGCAGATGGACTTGTTTGTCTCCCCTTTTAGAAGTGTCTCCCTTTTACGTCTTCGGTGGCCAGCCTAAAAGAAAAGAAAAAGAAGAACAGTAACCCAGAAATAAAGATAAGAAAACGAATAAAATATGGTTGGGTTAATGCCAAATAATGAGGGTCTCAATTACATGGTATCTACAACATGCAAGTGAGAAAATAGTAGAAGTACATGGCAAATCAAGAGTGCAAAAATTTGCAACAATAGGGAAGAGAGTGTGGGTAAGGAGAGATAATATAAATTCATGTCAATGCAAAAGTAATACAGGTATAAAAAATTGGCATTGATTTAAATAATATTACCTAACCAGCATAAAACAAGTCACTAAGCACCCAAAATAATTCAAGAGAAGATGCAATAGTTAAATAAGAAAATTTTAACACCAAAGGAAAAATAATTAATTTAGAAAAGAAAATAAAAATATACACAAAATTAAGATGCAATGAATGAAATATGCAAATGAATTAAGTAAAATAAAATGAAAGATAAGAAGAATGAGAAGGGAAGAAGGTAAGAAGAAGTAAGTAAGAAAGGAGCGAGGAAAAATTAGGATTGGAGAAGAAAAGACAAGATAATTGGTACTGATCTGCACAGGTTGTGCGACGCTAGCGATGCGGACGCGCGGGGTACGCGTTCGCGCGAATTGCGCTTATAGGAATCGACGCGGACGAGTTGGTCACGCGGACGAGTTGGTCACGCGGACGCGTGACTCGTTCTGTGCTACTGGTGCGAGGGCAGCCTCGTGCCCGCACAACTCTCTGTTCAAAACTCATTGTTGCCAATTTTCGAGGTGATGCTTTCGCATGGTGGACGCGATCGCGTGAATGGCCAAGATTGGAAGATGACGCGGATGCGTGGGGCACGCGTTCGCGTGGTAAGGCTTGTGCGTCTAGCGCCAGTCTAGCCTTACTCCAGCACAACTTTCGGCCATGCACCCCTTTTACGTCGATTTGTTGGAGCACGCGTTCACGTGGGTGACGCGGACGCGTGGGAGGCTATTTTTCAAATGACGCGGCCGCGTCGGTGACGCGGATGTGTGGGCATGTTTGTGCCTAAAGCGCGCCTCCAGCCATGCTTTCGCATGACTCTCTGTTTACTTTCTTTTCTTCACAACGCACTGGTGAGGCGGACGCGTCAGCGACGCTGCCGTGTCGCGTGCGTGTTTTCCTTTTTTTTTTTTAGTAATGCAGTATGCAGAATGCAATGCTAATATAAATGTTACGCAAAACTCCAGGTTCAATACAATAAAATAAAATAAAACTCAAAAACAAATAAAACTAAATAAAAATGAAAAAGGAATGATCATACCATGGTGGGTTGTCTCCCACCTAGCACTTTTAGTTAAAGTCCTTAAGTTGGACATTTGGTGAGCTTCCTGTCATGGTGGCTTGTGCTTGAACTCATCTAGGAATCTCCACCAATGTTTGTAATTTCAATGGCCTCCGGGATCCTAATCTAGGCGCAGAAAGCCTTCAAGCAAGATAAAGCAAGTGACAAGGCCCCAAGAGTGTTGATTGCCAGAATGAATTCCGGGGTCCCAAATCTTGCTTTTGCACCCGTCTTCTTGTTGATCATTAGTGTTCCAACCGGGTGGTAAGCAATCTGAATTCTCACTAAAGCATCCAAACAGCTTCCTAGACCCATACAATTTAGTATTCTTCCAACCATGATACTTCAGTTTGGAGCATGCAACCATATTGAACGTTGCATGACAATTCTTACCACTAACCATCTCCCTCTTACTCTTATAGCCACAAAGAGCTCCAAGTTGACCATCTGTCTCAAGTAAACCATATTCAAGTGGAATGAGAAAGCTAAGGGATATGAATTTTACCCACTTGAATGTTGTATTGGGTGGTAATGGCCTTTGGGGAGAGGTCTCCAGCAACTTTGGCAAGGTGATTTCCAGCTCCATTCCCTTGAGTTCTTCCTTGACAATTCCCACCTCTTTGCAAGCTTCTTCAATATCAACCTCTTCTTCTTGGTAGCTTTCTTCCAATTCAATCACTTCTTCATTGTTCACCAGGGGAATGGAAGGTTGTGCTTCTTCTTCTTTAATCTCCATGTCAAGTCCAATGGCAGAGGATTCAATTGTAGATAAGAATTCAGTAATGATTGAATCCATCTCTTGATCATTCCCTTCAAAGTCTTCAACCATGATATGCTTTGGAGGTTGTACACCCTCCTCAACATCAATTTCAAACTCCTTAGAAGAAGGTTCTATGACTTCAGGTTCCCATGGAGGTTCAGCATCTCCTAAGTCTTCACTTCTTCCTCTGTAACTATTATGGCTTCCTCCACCTGTTCCAATTAAAAGCCATGCTACGTACTGTCCACTGGAGTTTCTAGTATCTCCTTCATACTACGTTCTTCATTAGATTGCCCACATGAATCCATGGGGGTTCCTTGAGTGCCCGAACGTCAGGAAGATAGTCTATTTATCGCTTGATTCAATTGGTGAAGTGTGGCATGAAATTTTCAAATGTGTCTGATGAGAAAACTTTTGCGTGGTCTAGAAATTTGCAGATAAATCCTCGTTGTAAGTATAGTTTCTAAACCTTCAAAAGTCCTTTCATACAAATATTTTGGTTGTCACAAGTAACAAACCCCTTTGAAATTGATAACCGAGTATTCAAACCTCGGGTCGTCTTCTCAAGGAATTGCAGGGAGGTATGTTCTTATTATTGGTTATGAGTTTGTAAATTGGGGTTTTGGAAGTAAGGAGGGAATATGTTATATGACAAGTAAAATAAAATAATAATAATAAAATCTCTTGGCAAGGTATAAGAATTGGAATTCCTATCCTAGTTATCCTTATCAAGTGTGAAGAGAATTGGGTTTTAATCCCACTTGGTCAGCCTTTATTAAACAAAGGAAGGTTAAGTGGACTGATTAGCTTGATTCTCAAGTCCTAGTCAACTCCTGTGGAGAGACTAGTGTTATCCTAACTAAAGCAAAATCTGCCAATTTCAATCACTTGCTGAGTTTGATAACTCAAGTACTACCAATCACTTGACCAAAGCCAAAAGGGAGAAAAATATCTAAATTAAATTAAAAATATCAATATAAGCAAAGCAATCTTAAATCTGAAAATACCTTGAATTGCATTAACAAAAGAAATTAAATTTGGCATAGATGTTCATAAATTAAATTGAGAAAATAAATAAAAATAAAGAACCTGGGATTGAGAGTCACTCCTAAAACTAAGAGAAATCCTAAATCCTAATCCTAAGAGAGAGGAAAGAACCTCTCTCTCTAAAAACTACATCTACTCCTAAAATTGTAAATATGAGAGCCTCCCTATGAATGGATGCATTCCCCTAGTTTATAGCCTCTAATATGTATTTTCTGGGCCGCAAACTGGGTCAAAAACAGTCCAGAATTCGCTGGTTTCGAATTTTGCCACGCTGGTTTTTCGTCACTGTGATGTAGCCGCATAGATCACGCGGTCGCGTCGCCTAGCGTCAGGGTAACCATATCGTGTTATATATCAAATCGAAGCCCCGGACGTTAGCTTTTCAACGCAACTGGAACCGCGTCATTTGGACCTCTGTAGCTAAAGTTATAGCTATTTGAGTGCGTAGAGGTCAGGCTGGACAGCTTAGCAATTTCTCCAATTTCTTGTATTCCTTCCACTTTTGCATGCTTCCTTTCCATCCTCTGAGCCATTCCTACCCTATAATCTCCGAAAGCACTTAACACACATATCAAGGCATCTAATGGTAATAAGAGAGGATTAATATGAATAAATATAAGTCCAAAGAAATATGTTTTCAATCAAAGCACACAATTAGGAAGGCAAATGTAAAACCATGCAAATAGTATGAATAAGTGGATAAAGAGTAGATAAAAACCACTCAATTGAGCACAAGATAAACCATGAAATAGTGGTTTATCAACCTCCCCACACTTAAACACTAGCTATAAAGATGAAGAGGAATGGTATGAAATGCAACCTATGAATGTAACTACATGCAGAATGTTTCCACCTACTTAGTTAAAAGTAAACAAATCTTTCAAGAGGAAATATGAACTGGATTTCACTAATTCAAATCAGGAAAATGAAGTACAAATCGACTTGCAAGAAGAAAATAGCTCATGAAAGCAGGGAACAAGGGATTGAGCATCGAACCCTCACTGGTAGTGTATACACTCTAATCACTCAAGTGTTTTAGGTTCGATTCTCTCAATTCTCTACTAACCTTGCTTTCTAAGGCTTGCTCTTCATCTAACAATCAACATAAATTTAATACATAAATAGACAAATCAAGAGGTCTTTTAAGGGTTGAAATGGGATTAGGGTCAAGGTAGGATTGTATTTGGTCAAGTGGACTAAAATCTGAATCCTTAATTAACTTAAACTTTTTCCACCTAACTTAAACAATCCATGTAATCATAATACAACATCTAACCATCCATTAACCATGTTTTCCACATATTCATGAATTCTAATTTCAAGTACAGTACATATGCATTGTTTTCACCACTTACTTTGGGGCATTTTGTCCCCTTTTACTTATTTATTCTTTTTCTTTTCTCTTTCTCTCTCTTATATATATATATATATATATATTTTTTCTTTTGTTTTTCTCAATGCATATGATTAATTTATTGAATGCATGAACATGTCCTAAACATTTTTTTCACATTTTTAGAAAATTCTAACATACTCAATTCTCAAACCAAATATTTCTAAACCCAATTTTCCCACACTTAAATCATAAGCACTCTCACTAGTCTAAGCTAACCAAGGATTCAAATTAAGGACATTATTGTTTTTTGCTTAGAGTTAATGATGTGCTAAATAAAAGGAACAAAGGGGTAAAATAGGCTCAAAATTGGTTTGCAAGGGATAATGAAAGGTAAGGCCATATGGGTATGTAAGCTCAGTGAAACAAAGGCCTCAATCATGTAAGTGCATGCATACATCAAATCATGGAAATATAGAATTAAGCAAGACAAAGATTACAATTTTATAGAGAAAAATACACACTAAAACAAAATTTTGGTTGATAGAATGCAACCAATTCAAATAGGCTCAACAATGTCACGGGTTTTGTGTGTTCGAGCTCTAAACCATGTTCAAGTATAATATTTCTTCAAACAGGTGTAACATTAAATTTTATTCAAATTAGTGAAATTCTCTAAAAGGTTTCTTGAAAAAGAAAATATTACTTTAACCAAGTGGTAAAATATGCACAAAAATCAAGTAATCATGCAATCAAACATGCAAATGCAACAACTAACTACAAAGAAAAATTTAAACATTGGTGTTGAGACAAGAAAGTACTAACCCCTGGAGATCGGTATTGACCTCCCCACACTTAAAGATTGCACCGTCCTCGGTGCATGATGAGATGTGCAGGTGAACGGGTCTTCTCCAACTGATGCTTTTCTCCAAGGATTTTGCTGATGGACTTGTTTGTCTCCCCATGTAAACGTCTTCTGGTTCCCTTCCGGGTGGCCATCCTGAAAGAAAAAAGGGAAGAAGAGTAACCCAGAAAAAAAAGATAGGAAAATAAATAAAACATGGGTTTGGTTGATACCAAATAATGAGGGTCTCAATTACATGGTTGCTACAACATGCAAGTGGGAAAACAATAGAAGCACATGGCATACCAGTGGTGCGAAAATTTGCAACAATGGAGAAGGGAATGGGGAAGGAGAGATAATATGAATTCATGTCAATGCAAGAGTAATATAGATATAAAAGATAGCATTGATTTAAATAATATTATTCAATAAGAATGAAACAAGTCACTAAGCACTAAGAAAATACCAGAAAAGATGTAACAGTTAAATAAGAATATTTGAACACCAATAATAATTTTAGAAAAATAAAAAAATATGCAATGAATGAAAGTATGCAAATAAATTAAATAAAATAGAATGGAAGTGAGAGAAAATAAGAAAGGAAGAAGAAAGAAATAAGAAAAGATAAGAAGAATAAGGATTCGAAGAAGAAAAGATAAGAAAATTGGCACTAATCTGGATAGGTTGTGCGATGCTGGCGACGTGGTCGCGTGGATGATGCGGTCGCGTGGTGCACGATAAGGTTGGGTGACGCGGATGCGTGGGGAACGCGATTGCGTGACTTGATTTGTGCTAGTGGCGCGAGTGCAGCCTTGCGGTCGCACAACTCTCTGTTCAAAACTCAGTATTGCCAAAATCCAGGGTGACGCGGTCGCGTGGTCGATGCGATCGCGCGGGTGGCCTTATTTCCAATATGACGCGGACGCGTGGGTGACGCGTTCGCGTGGCAGGTCTTGTGCTACTAGCACGGGTCCAGCCCAACTCCAGCTCAACTTTCTGCCATACACCCTTTTTACGCCGATTTCAGGTCACGCGGCCGCGTGGGTGACACGGTCACGTCAGCGACGCGGTCGCGTGGGGTGATTTGTGCCATTGGCACGCCTCCAGCGCTGCTCCTGCGAAACTCTCTGTTCATATTAATATTGTCTCCCATCTCCTTGCGACGCGGACGCGTCGCTGATGCGGTCGCGTCGCGTGCTCGTTTTTTTTTTTTATAATCTGAAAAGATGCAGAATGCAGTGTTAATATGAATGTGATGTAAAACTCCAGGTTCAATATAATAAAATAAAATAAAATTTCAAAAACAAACAAAACTAAATAAAAATGAAAAAGGAACGATCATACCATAGTGGGTTGTCTCCCAGCTAGCACTTTTAGTTAAAGTCCTTAAGTTGGACATTTGGTGAGCTCCCTGTTATGGTGGCTTGTGCTTGAATTCATCCAGGAATCTCCACCAATGTTTGTATCTCCAGTAACCTCTGGGATCCCAAACTAGGCGCAGAAAGCCTTCAAGTAAGTTAAAGCAAGTGACCAGGCCCCAAGAGTGGTGATTGATAGAATGGATTCCGGGTTCCCAGACCTTGCCTTTGCATCCGTCTTTTGGTTGAGCAATATTGTTCCCTCCGGGTGGTAAGCAGTCTGAATTCTCACGTAAGCGGCCAAACAACTTCCTAGACCCATTAAGTTGAGCTTTATTCCAACCTTTGCATTTAAACTTTGAGCACACAACCATGTTGAACCTTGCTTGACAATTCTTATCACTGGCCATCTTCCTCTTACTCTTAATGCCACAAAGAGCTCTAAGTTGACCATCCGTCTCCAGTAGCCCATATTCAAATGGGATTAGAAAGCTATGGGATATGAATTTTACCCATTTGAATGTTGTGAAGGATGATGGCAACTTAGGGGGAGGGTTTCCAACAACTTTGGTAAGGTAATTTCAAGCTCCACTCCCTTGTACTCTTCTTTGACATCTTCTACCTCTTGATCAACCTCTACAAAATCTTCAACCATGATCTACCTTGGAGGTTGTACGCTCTTCTCAATATCAACATCAAACACCGTGGAAGGAGGCTCTGTAACTGGACTTTCCAATGGAGGTACAGCATCTCTTAAGTCCGCAACCACTTCTTCCTTTTTAATAATTGCTGCTTTGTCCAGTTGTTTAAGTATAAAATCGTACTCATCCTCGATGTTTTTCTTTCTATGACAACTCCTTTCAACTATTCTTTCATCTTCAAGGGTCTCTCCTACCCTTACCCGTAGGGCCTCCTCTAGCTCTTTATGAAGTATGGATTCGCGAAGATGATTCCTTCTTTCCTGTTCCATATCAATAGTATAATTGGGATCATCTTGCTCTTGGATTGATAGATGTGGGTGCTCTTCCATGGATGGTGGTGATGGAGTGGAGAGATTATTCTGTGGTTGACAAGGAAGTGCACTAGAGCTTGAGGGTTGATTGTTGAAGGTATTTGGTGGTCTGATTTGGGTGAAGATAGCTTGTATAGTAGAATTTAGATTGGCAAGTGCTTTCTCCATGGAGGTTTGGGGTGGATCTATGTATGGTTCATTTGGTTCATAAGGTGGTTGGTATGGTGGATGTGGGTTAGGGTCATATGGAGGTGAATGGTGGAAAGGGGCTTGTGAGTATGGTGGTCCAAAGTCATATTGAGGAAAGGGTTCATAGGCATATGGTGGTGGTTGTTGATAGTCCACTGGAGGTTGATAAACCACTGGAGGTGGTTGTTGCCATGAGGGTTGATCAAATCCTTGTGGCTCCTCCCATCTTTGATTGTTCCAACCTTGATGCCTGTTCTCATTGTAATTTCTTCTTCCTGCAACATAATTGTAACCAGACTCATAGCCAAAGGGGTGAGAGTTCATAGCAGCAAAATAAAAATTAAAAATAAAAATAAAAATAAATTTAAATTAAAAGGTTATTTAAATTTTGAATTTGAAAATTAAATTTTGAAATTTGAAATTTTGAAATTTGCAACGGCGCCATTTTGATGAGAAAACTTTTGCGTGGTCTAGAAATTTGTGGATAAATCCTCGTTGCAAGTATAGTTTCTAAACCTTCAAAAGTCCTTTCATACAAACGTTTTGGTTGTCACAAGTAACAAACCCCTTTGAAATTGATAACCGAGTATTCAAACCTCGGGTCGTCTTCTCAAGGAATTGCAGGAAGGTATGTTCTTATTATTTGTTATGAGTTTGTAAATTGGGGTTTTGGAAGTAAGGAGGGAATATGTTATATGACAAGTAAAATAAAATAATAATAATAAATCTCTTGGCAAGGTATAAGAATTGGAATTCCTATCCTAGTTATCCTTATCAAGTGTGAAGAGAATTGGGTTTTAATCCCACTTGGTCAGCCTTTATTAAACAAAGGAAGGTTAAGTGGACTGATTAGCTTGATTCTCAAGTCCTAGTCAACTCCTGTGGAGAGACTAGTGTTAGAGCAATCCTATCTAAAGCAAAATCTGCCAATTTCAATCACTTGCTGAGTTTGATAACACAAGTACTACCAATCACTTGACCAAAGCCAAAAGGGAGAAAAATATATAAATTAAATTAAAAATATCAATATAAGCAAAGCAATCTTAAATCTGAAAATACCTCGAATTGCATTAACAAAAGAAATTAAATCTGGCATAGATGTTCATAAATTAAATTGAGAAAATAAATAAAAATAAAGAACCTGGGATTGAGAGTCACTCCTAAAACTAAGAGAAATCCTAAATCCTAATCCTAAGAGAGAGGAAAGAACCTCTCTCTCTAAAAACTACATCTACTCCTAAAATTGTAAATATGAGAGCCTCCCTATGAATGGATGCATTCCCCCACTTTATAGCCTCTAATATGTGTTTTCTAGGCCGCAAACTGGGTCAAAAACAGTCCAGAATTCGCTGGTTTCGAATTTTGCCACGCTGGTTTTTCTTCACTGCGACGTGGCCGCATGGATCACGCGGTCGCATTGCCTAGAATCAGGGAAACCATATCATATTATCCATGAAATCGAAGCCCCGGACGTTAGCTTTTCAACGCAACTGGAACCGCGTCATTTGGACCTCTGTAGCTAAAGTTATATCTGTTTGAGTGCGAAGAGGTCAGGCTGGACAGCTTAGCAATTTCTCCAACTTCTTGTATTCCTTCCACTTTTGCATGCTTCCTTTCCATCCTTTGAGCTATTCCTGCCCTATAATCTCTGAAAGCACTTAACACACATATCAAGGCATCTAATGGTAATAAGAGAGGATTAATATTAACAAATATAAGTCCAAAGAAACATGTTTTCAATCAAAGCACACAATTAGGAAGGCAAATGTAAAACCATGCAAATAGTATGAATAAGTGGATAAAGAGTAGATAAAAACCACTCAATTGAGCACAAGATAAACCATGAAATAGTGGTTTATCAGTTTCCTTGAGTTGCTCCCTTGATTCTTGGGGTGATCGATATGGACATGGTGCATAGGGAAGTGGTGGTTCTTGGGAGTAATTTGGTTGGAATTGGGGTGGATAAGGGTTAGGGTCATATGGAGGTGAATGGTGGTAGTTGGCTTGTGAGTGTGGTGGTTCAAAGCTGTGTTGAGGAGGTGGTTCATAGGTATATGATGGGGCTTGTTGGTAATTACAAGGAGGTCCACCATATCTATCATCTTGGTATGCACCTCGGAATGGTTTCTGACTATAGTATCTTGGAGGATGTTGTTGCCTAAAGGGTTGATCAGATCCTTGTGGCTCCTTCCATCTCTGATTGTTTTGACCTTGATGCATGTTCCTGTTATAATTTCCATTCCTTTCAACAGCATTGGAACCAAACTCAAAGCGAGAGGGGTGAGAATTCATGGTAACTAATAAAAAAAACAAAAATAAAAACAATTTTAAATCAAAAGGTTATTGAAATTTAAATTTTTGAATTTGAAAATTAAATTTTAAATTTTGAAATTTGAATTTTGAAATTTAAAATTTGAAATTTGAATTTTGAATTTTGAAATTTGAAAATTTTTAAATTTGAATTTTTTAAATTTTGAAATTTGAATTTTGAAAAAGTCAACAATATAAGATAAAGCCTTGAAAAAGATTCAAATTTTGAAAAGTTTTGATTTTTAAAATTTTAAATTTAAAATTTTAAATTTGGATTTTGAATTTTGGAATTTAAATATTGAAAATTGAAAATTGATTTTTTTTAAATAAGATAAGATAAGATTTTGAAAAAGATATGATTTTTGAAAAATATTTGAATTCTGAAATTTAAAACTAAGATAAGATAAGATAAAAAAAAAAGTTTTAAAATAAAAATCTGAATTTTTTTAATGGAAAATTCGAAAATCCAATTAAAATAAAGAGAAAAGATATTTTTGAATTTAATGGGGAAAGAAAAAAACAATAAAATGACACCGAACTTAAAATTTTTAGATCAAAATGTAGAAAACAACTAAGAACAACTTAAAGGTCAAGATGAACACGAAGAACAAATTTTTGAAAAAAAATTTAATAACTAAATAAAAAATCAATAACCTCTTAATTTATGAAAAAGCAAAAATAAAAACAAAAATAAAAACAAATAAACAAGCAAAAAGCAAATATTTACAATAATCAATAATAAGGCACACGTTTGCAATTCCCCAGCAACGGCGCCATTTTGAAGAGAGCAAAACTCTTGCGCGATCTAGAATTTTCTCAATAAATTTGCGTTGTAAGTATAGCTTCTAGACCGACAAGAATTCCTTTCTTACAAAAATTTTGTTTGTCACTTAAGCAAACCCAATAAAATTGATTACCGAGTATTTAAACCTCGGGTCGTCTTCTCAAGGAATTGCAGGGAGGTATGACTTATTATTAGCTATGAAAAAGGTAGAATTTTGGGTTTTTAATGTATAACATTAAAAGAAAGAATAGTAAATGGCAAGAAAGTAAATTGTAAGGAATTAATTTAAATAAATACTAAAACTCTTGGCAAGGTATAAGAACTGGAAGTCCTATCCTTATCAATTGTGATGAGAATTGGATTTTAATCCCACTTTGTTAACCTCTAACTATGAAGGTAAATCAAGTGGACTAATTAGTTTGATCCTCAAGTCCTAGTCAATCCTTGTGGGAATACTAGCTTTAGAGCGATCTAGATCAATTAGTAATCTGCCAATTTCAACCACTGCTTTATTTGATAACTCAAGCGTCACCAATTACTTAACCAGAGCCAAAAGGGAAGAGAATCTACTCGAATGAAAATATTTTGGATAAATCGAAAGCATTCATAGCATAAATAAAACAATCTTATAACTGAAATACCTCAAATTATATTAAATAGAATATTCAAATCTAACATGGAAAAGTTCATAAATTAAATTGGAAAAAAAATAAAAGGAACATTGAACCTGTGATGAAGAAGAAATAATCCTAAATCCTAAAACTAAATCCTAAGAGAGAGGAGAGAACCTCTCTCTCTAAAAACTACATCTAATCCTAAAATTATGAATTATGAATTATGAATGGGTTTTTCTACTTTATAGCCTCTAATCTGTGTTTTCTGGGCCGAAAACTGGGTCAAAAACAGCCCAGAAATCGCTGGAGAAGAAATCTGCCACGCTGATTTTCATCACTGCGACGCGTCCGTGTGGAGCACGTGTTCGCATCGCCTAGCGTCAGGGCAACTATGGCATATTATATATCAAATTGAAGCCCCGTACGTTAGCTTTCCAACGCAAATGGAACCTCATCATTTGGACCTCTGTAGCTAAAGTTATAGCCGTTTGAGTGCGAAGAGGTCAGGCTGACAGCTTTGCAGTTCCTTCAACTTCTTGTATTCCTTCCATTTTTGCATGCTTCCTTTCCATCCTCTAAGCTATTCCTGCCCTATAAACTCTGAAATCACTTAACACACATATCAAGGCATCTAATGGTAATAAGAGAGGATTAATATTATCAATTTAAAGGCCCAGAAAACATGTTTTCAATCAAAGCACATAATTAGGAAGGCAAATGTAAAACTATACAAATAGTATGAATAATTGGGTAAAAAGTTAATAAAAACCACTCAATTGAGCGCAAGATAAACCATAAAATAGTGGTTTATCAGTCTACCCTAAAGTGTTATATATGGAAGGAAAGCTCTTGATGTCAGCTTTCCAACACCACCAAGATCACATCATATGCACCTCTACAACTCAAGTTATGTTCCATTGAAGATGAAGAGGTCAGGCTGGTAACTCTGCAGTGATGTGTTTTTCTCCCGATATTTTCGGGGTCAATATCTTTCTCAACTCCAGTGTCCATCATAAAGTGTTATATATGGTTGGAAAGCCCTGGACGTCTACTTTCTAATGGCACTAAAATCAACTCATTTGGAATTATGTAGCTCAAGATATCTTCATTTGAATGAGAGGAGGTCAGGCTGGCATGTGCCCCGGCATGCCACGCCTATAGTGGGGCTCAAAACACTAAGTGGCACGCCCAAAACACTAAGTGGCATGACCTCTTTGACATCTTGGCTTCACAAACTTGGCGTGCCACGCCCATAGCACCATGTGGCATGCCTATGTAAAATTCTTCAACCTTCTTTGCTGGAATGTTGGCTTGGCGTGCCACGCCCATAGCTTCAAGTGGCACGCCCATTGTTGAAAGTTGGTTCAAAAGCTTGGCGTGCCACGCCAAGAGCTTCAAGTGGCACACTTAGCTTCACACCCCATCCTTATTTGTTGTTTTCCTTCCCCTTTTGTTGCTTTTATCACCTGAAATTCAGCACAACCTATTTCAAAGTAATGTACCGTAATATATATCATTTGGTTCATGAAATTGCATTGATAAATGAGATTATGCCCTTTTTATGGTTCTTTTAGATCAGAAAAAGGGTACATGATGCGTAGTCATCACAACACCAAACTTAAACTTTGCTTGTCCTCAAGCAAATAAAGAATCATGCAATAAAGTTTGACAAACCAAGGTGAGAAGAGTAGCAATTTTTATGTTCATGGTTGGCTAGTTTCTTATGCATGCTACAATCACAAAAAGACATTCAAATGATTGATGCTTCTATCTAGCTCATTTTATGAAATATTTTTCTTTATGTTGCTTCCTTGAAACAAGCTTTTCATTCTTTTCTTAGCTTAACTTTTTGGGTGCTTTGCACCATGTGTTGAAAGCTACGACTCTAAATGCTTTGTTTTCAAGTATTACCACTTGATACATAAGCACCACAAGCATTTAATTAGAGGACTCTTTTAGCTTATTTGTTTCTTTTCTTTACTTCTCTAATCATTGATGCTCAGAGCCTTGAGCTTTGAGGGAGTGCTTTGCACTTGAGCCTAGCCTTGACTCTAAGTGTTTTGTTTTCAAGCTTTTTGCTTGATACATAAACACCACAAGTACTTAACAAATGAATTGTCATTGGTACTCAGAGCCTTCAACTTTCTCATTCTTTCCCTTTTCTTTTTCTTGCCTTATTTGCATTTGCTTCTTCAAGGTTTTCATGATTTCAAAAATTTCATAAAATGTCCTAGATGAAAACTGCAATTAAACAAATTCCAATGCAACTGAGCAACAATAATCATGCTAGCTTCCCAATACTTATATGCTTATACTAACTTCTTCTTTAATGACCTTGTTTGTTTATGATCATGATACTTATTTGCTTTTGAACTCACAAAATTCAAGATGGTAGTCATAATGTCATAGCACATGTTACAATTCAACAATCAAGCTATGCTTATTCACAACACACATGTATACAAAGGAAATAGAAGACAATCATGCAATTTAAAATACTAGAAACAAATAAGAGGAAAAGAAACTTTACCACCTTGTAGTTCATCTTCATTGTTGTTGTCACTTTCCTCCTATTCTTCCCCTTCCCACACCAAACTTAGAATGATTACTTGTCCTCAAGCAATAAATAAAACAGTGGTGATGGGGTTTATGATAGTTCATGAATGTCTTAAATAATAGAGTGTTAGTAATACATGTGGTTTAGGCAAGCAAAAATTAAGGATACAATAAAGGCACAAGAAGTAAAAACAGAGACAATATGATTGCATTAATAAGTGGTGTATGCATGGTACTTTGAATGAAAAATAAATGGCAACACCAAACTTAGTGTGACACCCTCATTTTAGAATGTTGTAAGTACCCAATGAAGATTCAAACTCAAATTGTTGCATGGCAACACCAAACTTAGAATGCAATCATATGTCAAATTATTGAAAATAAACAAAGCAAAGAATGAAAATGTTACCTATGATTAGGTTGCCTCCCAACAAGAACTCTATTAATGTCATTAGCTTGACATGTTGTTCTCAAATTTCTTCCTCTTCTTCCAATTGATTAATAGAAATAACCTCAGAGGGAGAGAAGAGCAAGTTGATATCCCCTGTTTTGAGTGCCTCCCAGCAAGCTTTCTTTTGTTGTTTTCTTGATTTTCTTTGCTTGTTGGGGTAGAGGTTGGATTGTTTACAGTTGACCTTTTGTTCTTCATGCATATAGTTCTTTGTTCCTTGGTCACAATCCTCTTTTTGGTGCTTTTGTTGATTTCCTTCACTTCTTGGATTTCAACACTTGGGTATTGTGAGATGGTTGGAGTATCCTCTTTATCAAGAACTTCTTGGAATGGTAGCTCTCTTGGTACAAAGATCTCTTCTTCTTGCTCTACTAATTCCTCATTTTCACCCTCATTAGGCACTTCTCCACTCCTTAGACTGATTGCATAATATTCTTCCCCTAGCCAAGGGAAGACATTGGTTGGTTCAGCAATAAAATGTTGTGCCAATTGTCTCATTTGTTCTTCTTGATTGCTCCTTAAGATTTCCATATCTTCAATCAGCTCTTTTATATTTTGCCTTAAAAACTCACTGAGTTGGGCAATGAAGAGATATCTCTTGGAGAGTTCTTCTATTGCAAATTCTAGAAGATTTTGTGGAGGTGCATAGGTTGGACAATTACTGGATGATAGTCCTTGATAAATGGGGTATGCAGCATTGAAATCCCAGCCAAAATTTTGGTAGTTATCATAACAATATGAACTATTTTGTAGCTCTGGGAGGTATTCCATTTTATTTGATTGCTCATACTCTGTCATTCCTTGGTGATATTCCCAACCACCATTAGGAAAATAACTAGAATCATTTTGTGGTGGTGGGCAATATCACATACGACATGATTGATCAAAAGATGAGGTAGACTCCATTCTTACTTGCAAAATGCTCTGTCTCAAATAATAATCACCAAAAGAAATTGGAATCTCCATTATCACAGATGAGGGATTCTTACTGAGGCAATAACACAAACACCTTAGTAGCAAGAGAAAATAAAAAGAAATTAAATGACGAAAACAAAAAAAAAAATAAAGGAAAAAAATGTCTAATCTAGGTAATCAACCAACCGGTAGTTTGTTAATCACAATTAATCCCCGGCAACGGCGCCATAAAACTTGATGACGAAAATTCACACCCCATTATAAATTTTGTGAAGAATCCGTTCTTTGGCAAGCGCACCAAATATCGTCAAGTAATAACCCACTAGGAGTGGGATCGTATCCACAGAGATTAATGGATTAAAGCAAACAATAGGTGATTGATTATCCTAGTTAGACGGTTCATATTGGATTGATGAGCAACAAGGAAATGTAAATGACATAAAGTAAAGGAAAGCAATAAAGTACAAGAAAGTAAATAGCAAAGAAAGTAAAGTACAAGAAAGTAAAGTGCTGGAAATGTAAAGTGCAGAAAAGTAAATAACTATAAAGTAAATAAAAGAAAGAAAGATAAAATAAACATTGGGATCAAGAGATATTGCATTCTCCAGATTAAATGATTTCATCTCATCTTCAATCATGCAACTCATTGACCTCTTGGCAATCATGATTGATTGAGCCCCAATCCCTTGTAGGTCCAAGTAGAGGGAGGATTATATGTCACATATCCAAACACCAAAACCCAAATCCTACTCAAATGTGAGAAAGAATTTCAAGCATGGTTTTATATTTCCTCTTCCAAGGTTCCCATAAAACCCAATTACATTCAATCTCTTTTACAAGATAATTAAATGATAGAATGAAGAACGAAATTCTTTCTAGTAAATCAAAGAGAGATGAATAGAAGAAGAAGAATAAAAACAATCAATCCATTGAAAAATAATAGAGCTCTCTTTCCCAATGGAAAGAGTTAGTAATTCATAACTAAAAAATATTTACAAAAGTAAGAAAGAAAAGAAAGGAACCTGATGATGAACAGAGAGGGTCCGAAGACTTCCTCCAATCCAGCTTGAGTAATTCTATGAAACTAAGGCCTTTATATAGGCTCTCCTAAAGTACAAACTTAAATGAAATTAAAAGCAAATTACAATAAAATAAAAACAAACTATTCTAGATGCTTCTTGTGGTCTTGATAGGTTGACAATTGTAGCTTGAATGAGATTTGGAATGGGCTTGATTGAAGGTTGGAGGCTGCAGGAAGAAGTTGGCGTGTGGTTTCAAGTGCCACGCCCAATTGATTTTGCCCTTTGGAATATGACCCACTTTGCAACGTTGAAATTATGGAGTTGTTTAGGCCTCAAAATGAATGTCCACTATAAAGTATTATATATTATTGGAAATCCCTGGATGTTAGCTTTCCAACGCCTTTGGAATCAACTCATTTGGAGCTCTGTAGCTCAAGTTATGCCCATTTGAAGGTGGATAGGTCAGTCTGTCAGGTAGCCCAGCGTGCCACGCCCACTCTTTGGTGTGCCACGCCTTCAATGATGCTCTCTAGCCATTAGAACTGGCGTGCCATGCCTAGAGTTTCAAGTGGCACGCCCATTATGAAAATAAAGCTGGCGTGCCACGCCTTCGATGTCAAGTGGCACGCCCAGATTTTGCAATGCTGAAATAATGCCATTTTCCACCTCTAGTTTTAACGTTCACCCTAAAGTGTTATATATGGTTGGAAAGCTCTTGATGTCAGCTTTCCAATGCCACCAAGATCACATCATATGGACCTCTACAACTCAAGTTATATTCAATTAAAGATAAAGAGGTCAGGCTGGTAACTCTGCAGTGACGTGTTTTGCTCCCTGTGTTTTCGGAGTCAATATCTTCCTTAATTCTAGTGTCCATGATAACGTGTTATATATGGTTCGAAAACTCTGGATGTCTACTTTCTAATGGCACTAGAATCATCTCATTTGGAGTTGTGTAGCTCAAGATATCTTCATTTGAATGAGAGGAGGTTAGGCTGGCATGTGCCCCGGCGTGCCACGCCCAATGCTTGGTGTGCCACGCACATAGTGGGGCTCAAAATCACTCCTCTGGAACTTAATCCTGGCGTGCCACGCCCAAAACACCAAGTGGCACACCGTCTTTGATATATTGGCTTCACAAACTTGGCGTGCCACGCCCATAGCACCATGTGGCATGCCCATGTAAAATTCTTCAACCTTCTTTGCTGAATGTTGGCTTGGCGTGCCACACCCATAGCTTCAAGTGGCACGCCCATTGTTGAAAGTTGATTTAAAAGCTTGGCGTGCCACGCCAAGAGCTTCAAGTGGCACGCCCAGCTTCACACGCCCGTCCTTATTTCTTGTTTTCCTTCCCCTTTTGTTGCTCTTATCACCTGAAATTCAGCACAACCTATTTTAAAGTAATGTACCATAATATATATCATTTGGTTCATAAAATTGCATTGATAAATGAGATTATGCTCTTTTTATGGTTCTTTTAGATAAGAAAAAGGGTATATGATGCGTAGTCATCAACAATCATAGAAAGAGAACAATTACACACAAGAAGGAAAATAAGTGGTTATAAGATGTAACCACACCATTAGGCTCAAATCTCACAAGCTTGTGTTCTTAGCTGAAAACATGATCCATAAAGTGTATAATTCAAACAAGTTCCACAAAAAAATTTTCAATCAATTAGGGTGGTACCCTATAGATAAATTCTTTAGAAAATTTATTGTTTGACTAAGCTTATCCTAAATGTAATGTTGTGATTGAGAATTAAAAAAATTTCTTAGTTTATCCCTTTTTCAATCAAAACAAATTTTATATACGAAAAGTGTTAGCTAGGTTTCAATAATTCAAAATATTTTTCTAATCACAACCAAAAAGCTAAAACAAGCAAAAACAACTATGTAAGGAAAATCTGCTAAAAATATGAAATGTATCCAATCTAAGGTGCAAAATGCAACAACTAGAATATAAGTATCCGCAATACTAGTATATACAACAATCCTAAAAAGAAATAAAATGCAAAATAAAGCAAAATAACATAAACTAGGAGATAAATGTTCGGAGATGTTCACCCAAAATCGCTATCCACCGACGGTGACGGCGGTGACCTCCCCACACTTAAAATGAAGCATCATCCTCGATGCTATTGCTCGGGCTCAAAATGGGGTCAACAGTCGCATCTGCTAGCTGCTGGGGCTGATACTGTGGCTCCTTAGGGGGCTACTGAGCCTCTGGGATGGCCTGTGTCCATAAAGGTGCCTCTGTCTGAGCTGGCTCCTCCTCATGCTCCTCCTCCTCAGATACGGAAGAGTCAGGAAGAAGGGACAACTCAACGCCCAGTGCCACAAACATCTGATCCACTCTGTCCCGGCATCGCATGATGCGGCGCTCTCTACGCTCCATGAAGCGGATCAGATGTTGTACTAAGAGATACGTCGGCTGTGGTGCTGGTGGTGGTGGTGCAATGGATGCTGCTGGTGCTGATGGTCCTACTGCAGCTGATGAAGAAGAAGGTCCGGCTGCTGCTACTCTGGCTCTAGACCGGCGCGGGATGGGGGTTTCTCATGCATCCATGTCCCTGATGCCATGGCATCTTAGGCTAGTTTCACTATCCTTTTTCTTTGTTTTTAATAGGTTTTATGCACTTTTTTGAGCTATAAGTAAGCAATTGGGTTGGAAACTTATGTATGCCTAAAATCATTCAACCATGATTAATTTGATGCAATTTCATGATAATTATGCCATAATTGCTTATATGCTAAGAATGATGAGGATTATCATGACTTTAGCAAGGCTTTGATGCATGTATTGGTTGATGATAGGTGAAAGAAAGCATGGAAGAAGGTTGAAGAAGGAGCCTGGAAAAGATGAAGAGGAAGCAACGTTGGTGGCCAAGTTGGACCACCAACGTTGCCTCAAACGTTGGAAGGGAACAGAACAATTTTCTGCATAATGAGCTGGTGTTCACGTTGCAGGGAGCGTTGGACATCCAACGTTAACACCAACGTGGTGATAAAATGTTCAATTCTGGAGCTGGATAAATTTTGAGCGATGTGTACGCGTCTATGACGCGTACGCGTGAAAGAGAAAAATTTCTATATCCACGCGCAAGCGTGAGTCACGCGCACGCGTGGAATGGCAAAATTGACCCTCTACGCGTACGCATGGATCACGCGTATGCGTCACTAAACGAACGTTAGAGTCCAACGTTGCCTCAAACGCTAGCCTCCAACGTCCGCGATGAGGAGCCCAGAATTTGGATTTGAAAAACTTGAATCGACGGGTACGCGTCAGTGCCGCGTATGCGTGGATGGGAAAAAGGGCGAATCACGCATAAGCGTGGAGTACGCGCACGTGTGAATATGCCAACGTTGGAGGGAACGTTGGAGGTCCAACGTTGAGGCCAACGTCCCATGCATGGTTTTAAAACTGGAAAATGAGATCTTTGAATCCACGCGCACGCGTGAAACACGCAAACGCGTGGATGATCATTTTTACCCTTTGTGCGCAAACGCACAAAGCATGCGTACGCGTGGATAGCAGAACATTGGCCCTCTAACGTTGAGTCAAACACCAATGATAGCAAAGTTATCTGGTTTTTCTGAAGAGCGTTTGAGTCAACGTTGGCCATCAAACGTTGACTCCAACATGAAGCATCAGAATCTGCAATTCAAATAGATCTTTTCTCAACAGCAAGGGAAACCAATTGGAGCCAATTCAAACCAATTCCATCAAGGTCAAAAGCCCAATTTAGAGATTGAAGATCAATGGAAGAGAGCGTATAAATAGATTTGAATTTGAGTTAGAGAGGACTTTTTCCCTTTTTATTTTACTTTTACTGTACTGCACATTTTTACTTTATGTTCATTTTCCTTTTCAATGTATCTTTCAATTGGATTTTTCGTTTTGAGAGCTATGAACAACTAAACCCCTTTCATTGGGTTAGGAAGCTCTATTGTAATTCAATGGATCAATAGTAGTTTACATCTTCTTCTTCTTCTCTCTTTTCTCTAGATTTTGTTAAAAAGCTTTCGGTCTTAATTCAATTGGATAGTTATCTTGAGAGAGAAGCTATCCATAATTGGAATTCTTTGGAGCCTCGAGAGGGGAATGAAGAGTTCATGCTAGAATTACTTTCTCACATTGGATTAGATTGGGGGTTGGATGGATATAGTGACATGTAATCCTACCAATACTTTGATCTATGAATTTGTGTGGTATAGTCAGTGTCCGAACTTCAACTCTTCCCATGAGCAATTAAATCAAGACATTGGGCAATTGTTCATGCTTAGAGAGATTGGTGAGCCAAGACATTGGGATCCAATCATCTAAGATTGCCAAGCAATGTCAATGAATGTATTGATTGAGGAAGAGATGAAAATGATTTGATCCGTAGAATTCAATATCTCCTAAAACCCAATGAATCTCCATCTCTGATCTACCCATTTTATTTACTTTCTGTCTTTAATTTCATGCTAATTCCCATTCCCATTTAATTTCTTGCAATTTAAGCTTCTGTCATTTAATTTCAGCAATTTAATTTCTGTTCATTTACTTTCTTGCAATTTAAGCTTCCCGCCAATTTACTTTCTGCAATTCCCAATTTCAATTTCAATTTCAACCAACTAGTATAATTCTCCAATTAATGTTGATCAATCTACCAATCTATGTGGGATTCGACCTCACTCTATAGTGAGTTTTTACTTGACGATAATCCGGTGCACTTGCTGGAAGGAAATTTGTTGAGAGACAAATTTTAGTGAATCAGTCCCCCACGGAATCACTTCCTCCTTTCCATGGTCGGGGGGTGGTGTCTCATCATCTGCGTCCCATGGGGCACTGGCCAGCTGAATCATCTCGGTGACCAAAGTGGAAAATAGAAGTATGCCACGGACATGTGCTCGCCACATGTATCTCCTGATCAGTCGGGGGAAGTATACCTCCTTCCCCTCCATAACACATCCGATCAGGACGAGCATGTCCATCGGAATTTCAGTAAAGTGGGTGGTCGGCATGACGTAATGGGCAAAGATCTGCTGCCACGTCCTGGCCTCCCTCGAAAGATAAGTAAATAGCATTGATAAACCCCATTTTTAAGGTTTATCATGTATAGATTTTAAGGGTTTTATCAATGATCTTCCACACTTATTCATATAAAACTGCATGATTTTGTGTCCCTTTTCCCATTTTGTTTTATAGATGAAAACATGCTTCTTTTGCATCAAAATTGATATATTGCAACCCTCCTCTATTACCATTCGATGCCGTGATCCATCTGTTAAGTGGTTTTAGAAGTTATAGGGCAAAAATGGCTAAGAGGAGTGAAGGAAGCATACAAGAATGAAAGGGGTATGGAATAAATTAGAGTTTTCGAATTTGGGCATCGGCGCGCACGCACACCGTACGCGTACATGCAGATGTGCACCCTCAGAGCCAGCGCGATGGAGCCGAGATGAGAAGCTGGCGCGCTTATATGGCTGGGCCATAAATCCTTGCATGCACGCGCGCACTATACGCCTGCGCGTAGGTCGCGAAAAAACCCATGGACGTGTACTCGTACTGTGCGCATACGGGCCGATGGGCGCACGTGATTTTTTAAGAAGAAAACGTGACCAACGATTTTAGGCAGTTGCAGGCCCTATTTTAGGGCAGAATTCTGGAAGGGAAAAGCTTAAGAAGACCAAGGATTAGGAGGGTTAGGACAATTAGTCATAATTCTAGATATTTTGGGTAGTTAGTTACATTTTGCTTTTAGAGAGAGAAACTCCAATTTCTCTCTAGTATTTCACTTTCTCCATTGCAATTCTCCTTTGATTTCTTCATGAGATCCATTGCTAATTCACTTTTATTTTGATACAAGTTATAGATCTACTCTTCTTCTACTTTCAATTAGTGTTCTTTTGATTCATGCATTTGGGTCTAGAATTGTGACTTTGTTATTTTGAATTTTGGTTAATGAATTGAAGAATTTCATTCAATTGCTTGATTGTTGATGATTGCTTGGATTAGATAGCTTTAATTCAATTCTTCTCTCTCAATTACATCATGTCTTGTATGATTGCCTACCAATTGTTTGTGATAATAACAACCCTAGCTATGGAGTAGATTTCTCTTACTTGGCTTAGGGGTTGAGTTATTAGAGACACTTGAGTAGTGGATATCAATTGTTGATTAGGAATTGAGGATTGCTAATTGACTTGGAGTCCACTAAAGCTAGACTTCCTTAGGGTGAGACTAGGACTTGTGACTCAAGTTAATTATTCTCACTTGACTTTCCTCCATTATTAGGGGGTTAACTAAGTGAAGCAATAATCAACTCTTATCACAATTGAAGGAAACTATAATGATGGAACTTCCAATACTTACCCTTAGCTAAGGCTTTTATCTCAATTAATTGTTGTTTACTTTTGTTAGCTTGAATTCTTGCACCGACTCTCAAAATCACAAAAGACTTCCTAATCAATGATGTGCACTCTAAGACAATTCCTAAGGAGAATGACCCGGGACTAATACTCTCGGGCATAGATTTTAGAATTGTTTGATGAGATATTCGCGTGTCGGTTAGACTATACTCACGATTGGATTCATTACTAATTTCTATACCGGCATAAGAATATTACATCCATCAATCCCCTTGGGCTTCTTGTTATTAGAATCCATCACCCAAGGGGCATCCGGGGTGGCAATAACATCCCTCAGAGCATTATAATCAAAGGTCATACAATGTATCACCACTTCTGCCTGCTCAATGGCATCTGTGCCACCGGTCCTAGGCAGACAGTGGAGTCTATCCTCAATAGCTACCTTTATAACCAATATCTGACCGCCTCGCAGGTGGACTGAATCAAGGGTGTGTCAGAAGAAGTTACAGTAAAATTCCTTCACCTAGGATGAGTTCACCCTGCCTAGCTCCCTATCAAAAAGATGAATGGACTTTTGTGTGTTTAGAATTCACAAATGAAGTCTCATTGCAATATAGTTTCTAAACCAACAATAGTCCTTTCATACAAAAGATTGTTTATCACTAGAACAAACCCCTAAAATCTATAAACCGAAGAATTAAACCACGGGTCGTTCTCCCTAGGAATTACAATGAAGTGTCTTGTTATCGGTTATGAGGTATGTTTGGGGTTTTTGAGATTTTAGACGAGAAATGTAAATGGCAATGAAAGTAAACTAATAGCTATGAAAGCTCTTGGCAAGGTTATGAGAACTAGAAGTCCTATCCTAGTTATTCTCCTCAATTGTGACTACAAATTATCCATTGCTAGCACTTATTTAACCTCTAATCATGGAGGAAAGTCAAGTGGATGAATCAACTTGATTCCTGATAAGCGGATAATTTATACACTTTTTGGCATTGTTTTTAGTTTGTTTTTAGTATATTTTAGTTGGTTTTTATTATATTTTTATTCGTTTTTAAATAAAAATCACATTTCTGGACTTTACTATGAGTTTGTATGTTTTTCTGTGATTTTAGGTATTTTCTGGCTGAAATTGAGGGACCTGAGCAAAAATCTGATTCAGAGGCTGAAAAAGGACTGCAGATGATGTTGGTTTCTGACCTCCCACCACTCGAAGTGGATTTTATGGAGCTACAGAAGCCCAAATGGCGTGCTCTCAATTTCTTTGGAAAGTAGACATCCTGGGCTTTCCAGCAATATATAATAGTTTATACTTTGCCCAAGATTTGATGGCCCAAACCAGCATTCAAAGTTAGCATAGAAATTCTGGCGTCAAAACGCCAGAACTGGCATAAAAGCTAGAGTTGAACGCCCAAACTGGCACAAAAGCTGGCGTTTAACTCCAAGAAAAGTCTCTACACGTGAAAGCTTCAATACTCAGCCTAAGCACATACCAAGTGGGCCCGAAAGTGGATTTCTGCATCATTTACTCATTTCTATAAACTCTAGGTTACTTGTTCTCTATAAATAGGACCTTTTGATATTGTATTTACAGAATTTTGATCTTTGATTAGTCTTATGCTATCTTAGACCTTTATGAGGGCTGGCCATTTGGCCATGCCTAGACCTTGTTGGTGCACGAAATTGTGATCTCAGGCAACGGCGCCAAAAACTCTGTACGCACGTCTTAATAAATTGTTTTTCATTCACAACTTCGATACAACTAACCACGGAGATTGTTGGTATGAAGCAAGCTATGGTCATCTTGTAAATCTCAGTCAGGAGGATATAAAATAGTTATGGAGTTTTCGAAAATATATAATAAAATAAGGATAGAAATACTTATGTAAATCATTGGTGAGAATTTCAGATAAGCGCATAGAGATGCTTTCGTTCCTCTGAACCTCTGCTTTCCTGCTGTCTTCATCCAATCAATCCTACTCCTTTCCATGGCTGGCTTTATGTAAGGACATCACCGTTGTCAATGGCTACTTTTTATCCTCTCTGGAAAATGGTCCGATGCGCTGTCACTGCATGGCTAATCGTCTGGAGGCATCACCCTTGTCAATGGCTGCATCCCATCCTCTTGTGAAAATGGTCCAAATGCTCTGTCACAGCACGGCTAATCATCTGAGGTTCTCGAGTATACTGGAATAGGATTTACCCTCCTTTTGCGTCTGTCACTACGCCCAGCACTCGCGAGTTTGAAGTTTGTCACAGTAATTCAATCCCAGAGTCCTACTCGGAATACCACAGACAAGGTTTAGACATTCCGGACTCTCATGAATGCCGCCATCAATCTAGCTTATACCACGAAGATTCTGATTAAGAGATCCAAGAGATACTCATTCAATCTAAGGTGGAACGGAAGTGGTTGTCAGGCACGCGTTCGTGGGGGAATAATGATGATTGTCACGTTCATCACATTCATGTTGAAGTGCGAATGAATATCTTAGAAGCGGAATAAGTTGAATTGAATAGAAAAACAGTAGTACTTTGCATTAATCTTTGAGGAACAGCAGAGCTCCACACCTTAATCTATGGAGTGCAGAAACTCTACCATTGAAAATACATAAGTGAAAGGTCCAGGTATGGCCGAATGGCCAGCCCCCATGATCTAAGAACTAGACGTCCCAAGATGTTCAAAGATAATAGTAAAAAGTCCTATTTATACTAAACTAGTTACTAGGGTTTACAAAAGTAAGTAATTGATGCATAAATCCACCTCCGGGGCCCACTTGGTGTGTGCTTGGGCTGAGCTTGAATGCTACACGTGCAGAGGCTCTTTCTGGAGTTGAACGCCAGGTTGTAACATATTTCTGGCGTTCAACTCTGGTTTGTGACTTGTTTCTGGCGTTTAACTCCAGATAGCAGCGTAGAGCTGGCATTCAACGCCCTTTTACGTCGTCTAAACTCGGCCAAAGTATGAACTATTATACAGTGCTGGAAAGCCCTGGATGTCTACTTTCCAACGCAATTAGAAGCGCGCCATTGTGAGTTCTGTAGCTCCAGAAAATCCACTTTGAGTGCAGGGAGGTCAGAATCCAACAGCATCAGCAATCCTTCTTCAACCTCTGAATCTGATTTTTGCTCAAGTCCCTCAATTTCAGCCAGAAAATACCTGAAATCACAGAAAAACACACAAACTCATAGTAAAGTCCAGAAATGTGAATTTAACATAAAAACTAATGAAAACATCCCTAAAAGTAACTAGATTCTACTAAAAACATACTAAAAATAATGCCAAAAAGCGTATAAATTATCCGCTCATCACTTGTTCTTATGTATTTTCAACGGTGGAGTTTCTACACACCATAGATTAAGGTGTGGAGCTCTGCTATTCTTCATGAATTAATGCAAAGTACTACTGTTTTTCTATTCAATTCACGCCTACTTCTTCTCTAAGATATACACTCGTTCTTCAACTTGATGAATGTGATGATCCGTGACACTCATCATCATTCTCACCTATGAACGCGTGCCTGACAACCATTTCCGTTCTTCATGCAATCAAGCTTGAATGTGTATCTCTTGGGTTTCTAATCTAAGATTAGAACCTTCGTGGTATAGGCTAGAATTATTGGCGGCCATTCCTGAGGTCCGGAAAGTCTAAACCTTGTCTGTGGTATTCCGAGTAGGATCTGGGAAGGGATGACTGTGACGAGCTTCAAACTCGCGTGTGTTGGGCGTGTGACAGATGCAAAAGGATCAATGGATCCTATTCCAACATGATCGAGAACCCATAGATGATTAGCCGTGCGGTGACAGCGCATTTGGAACATTTTCACAAAGAGGACGAGAAGTAGCCATTGACAACGGTGATGCCCAACATAAAGCTTGCCATGGAAAGGAGTATTAATGATTGGAAGAAGGCAATAAGAAAGCAGAGGTTCAGAAGGAACAAAGCATCTTCATACGCTTATCTGAAATTCTCACTAATGAATTACATAAGTATCTCTATCTTTATTTTATGTTTTATTCATCTTTTAATTATCAATTCTCCATAACCTTTTGAATCCGTCTGACTGAGATTTACAAGATGACCATAGCTTGCTTCAAGCCAACAGTCTCCGTGGGATCGACCCTTACTCACGTAAGGTTTATTACTTGGACGACCCAGTGCAATTGCTGGTTAGTTGTGCAGAGTTGTGATAAAGAGTTGAGATTACAATTGTATGTACCAAGTTGTTGGGGTCATTGATGATCACAATTTCGTGCACCAAGTTTTTGGCGCCGTTGCCGGGGATTGTTCGAGTTTGGACAACTGACGGTTCATCTTGTTGCTCAGATTAGGTAATTTTATTTTATGTTTAAGCTTTTTACTTTTTATTTTGAAAAAAACTTTCAAAAATACAAAAATTTTCTATTCTGTTCTTCAGAGTTTTTAAGAATGAATTCTAGAGTTTCATGATGATTTGTTAAAGTCTGGCTGGCTGTGAAGCCATGTCTAATCTTTTTGATCGAGGTTTCAACTTATCATTACAAGAGCTTGTTGATTTCTATCAATTTTTTCTGTTGAAAGTAATGATCTGCTAAAGCTTGGCTGGCCATTGGCCATGTCTAGTGTTTTGGACCGAAGCTTTCACTGAAAGCTTGGCTGGCTAGTAAGCCATGTCTAATTCCTGGACCGGAGTTTTAGACTAACATTGCAATGATTCCTGGAATCCTCATTAAGAATTTTGAAGTCCTTTTTCCATATAATTTTCGAAAAATCACAAAAAAATTTATAAAATCTGAAAATCAAAAATATTTTATGTTTCTTGTTTGAGTCAAGTGTCAAATTTTAAGTTTTGTGTCAATAGCATGTCTTTCTTCTTCTTGCATTTTTTCGAATATATGTAATATGTTCTTCATTGATCTTCAAGCTGCTCTTGATGATTCCATAGCTCTGATCTACAATTTCTCTTATTTTGTGTCTTTTGTTGTTTTTCATATACATTTTCAATTTGTTATAGTCCTTAGTATACAAAATTCTAAGTTTGGTGTCTTGTATGCATTGTTTATTTGATCTTAGTTGCATTCTTTTTATTATTGTTTCTCATCATTAAAAATTCAAAAAATATTTTCAAAATTGTGTCTTTTCAAGTCAATAACACAGAGAATTGAAGATTCAGAACATTCAGCAGAGGAATTACACAGAAAAAGCTGGGCGTTCAAAACGCCCAGTGAAGAAGGAAAACTGGCGTTTAAACGCTAGCCAGGGTACCTGGCTGGGCATTAAACGCCCAAAAAGGTAGCATTTTGGGCGTTAAACGCCAGAATGGATGCCATTCTGGGCGTTTAACGCCAGGAGGACACTAGAAGGAAGATTTTGTTTTTAATTCAAATCTTTTTCAAATTTTCATAATTTTTCAAAATCAAATCTTTTTCAAATCATATCTTTTCAAAATCAATTTCTTTCCATTTTTTAATTATTATTATTTTCGAAAATCCTTGCTATAATTAGTGATTTAATTCAAAATTTTCAAGTTGTTACTTGCCTATTAAGAAAGGATCAAAAGTTTTAATTCTAGAATCATATCTTTTAATTTCTTGTTGGTCAAGTAATCAACTTTAATTTTAAAAAACTTTCTTCTTTTTAGTTTGATTCTCAATCATATCTTCTCAATCATGTCTTTTCAATCACATCTTTTTCAAAATTAAGTTTCAATCATATCTTTTTGATTTCTAATTTCAAATTTTTTTTCAAAAATCACTCAATTTCTTTCCCAATCTTAGTTTTCGAAAATCATTTACCAAATTTTCAAAAATTCTCTTAATTATTTCAAAATCTTTTCACGTTATTTTCGAAAATTCTTCCCCTCTTCTCCCATCCTTCTATTTATGGACTAACACTCCTCCTCAATGTACAATTCAAACTCTATCCCTCTTGATAAGTTCGAATTCTTTCTTCTCTACCTCATCCTTCTATTTTTACTTTCCTCTAACACCTCAAGGAATCTCTATACTGTGACATAGAGGATTGTATATTTTCTTCTCCTCTCTTTTCATATGAGCAGGAGCAAGGACAAAGGCATTCTTGTTGAAGCTGATCCTGAACCTGAAAGGACCTTGAAGAGAAAGCTAAGAGAAGCTAAAGTACAACTCTCTATAGAGGACCTAACAGAACTTTTCAAACAAGAAGAAGACATGGCAGCCGAAAACAACAAAAATGCCAACTGATGGTTTCAGTGGCTAAGAGAAGGGGGGGTTGAATCTTAGCCCCTTTTTGCTTGCTAACACTTGCTGGATTCAGAGGAGACTTTTCTATTTTTAGCTTATCCCTAGCCACGAGACATTTTCATTTTGTCTCGTCACTTGGCACGAGACATTTTTGGTTGCTCCTGTGCAGTAGAAAACAGAAATGGAGTAGGAGAGAAGGAAAATTACACCCAGATATATCCTGGTTCTGCTGCTAAGTGCAGTGCAGCCTACATCCAGTCTCCATCACAACAATGATGGAATTTCACTATAATCAACCAGATTACAAACTGTAAAGTGCTATCCCAACTTACAAGGGGATTCCCATAGAATCATGAAACACAACATAGATGAACAAAGGAACTCTAAGACATCTATGGCTTTTTCTTTTAATTTTGCACTATCTGCCTTTTTCCGCTCTATGGCTTTTTCATACAAACCTCACTGTTTGCCTTTTTCTATGAGACTCAAGACATGACAAAATTAAACAGAAAAATACTAAACAGAATACATTGAAGGAGAAGAAAATCTGTAAGCTTAGGTAGCTCTGAGAATCTTGTGCCTTGCACTCTCACTGCTTACTTCTAACTCCTTGCTCCAACCAGTGGCTGTTCCCCCTTTTTATAGAAGAGAGAAGCCTCCACACTTGAAGCCAAAAACCCAAGCCAACTTCTTCTTCCTTCAAGAAACCAGTTCGGCCATACAGAGAGAGAAGAGATAACCATGCAAAACCCAACATGCAATTACCTCTAGTCCTTTCTTGATCATCACCCTTCATCAATCCGAGCTCTCCATCCTTGGCTTGCTCTCCAAGATGGATTTCTGGCTCTTGATGCTTCATAATGATAATGACTTCATCTGCTTTAATCTCTGCCTCAACCATCACTTCGCCACTCTAGCTACTTCCTGTGGTGGTTGAGCAGAATCAAAGACAAGCCATGCTTCAAGAATCTCCCTTTGCTGGCCGAGATCTTCTTCTTCCTTTTTGAGCATGGAGAAGCTAAGATTACCTCACCAAATCTATCCATAAATGGTGACAATCTCAGCCACAGCTCATTTTTATTTTAGTATGTTTTCTTGCCATCATTGTGATGGTCTTTAGGCTTGCTTTCTCTTCCTTTCGGTAGCTCATTTTTGCTTCCATGGCTACCAATGTTTCCTGTGTAATAACCGAAGAGAGAAAGAATTGAGAGAGAAGAAAGAATCTGAAGAAAAGAAATAGTGGTTAAAATAATTAATTGAAGAATATCTTGCTTTTGCTTCCCTTAGTTGGCGTGTAGCAATGATGCCCTTTAGTCAAATCAATCTTCTCTCACTTGCTTATATTCCCAATGTTTAAATTAGCTTTGAAATCCTTTCAGGAAGTGTGATGGAATCCGTTGGAAGCATTTGAGGATTTGTTTTTCTTTGCTTCATGGATTCGGACATAGCATGAGGAACACTCATGGAATTGGGCTTGGTTGCAATAATCAATAAGTTTCTTTGCCCAATAATAACATTTGCTTTCTTGATAAAATTTGGACAATGCATGAAGCAAATGGAAAGCATGTAACACACTTGGGCTTAGAGCAATAAAAATCATTTGGGCCCAAGTAACATAAAGAATCAAATCAGCCATATTCATCATATATTTTTAAAACCAAAGGCTGAGAGTAATTGGGCTTGCACCAGAAATTATTTTCGGCCCAATATTAAAACCTGTAACAAAATTATTTAATCAATATATATTGAATGAAAAATTCAGATTAATAATTTTGCTATTAATTAATTTTAATAATGTTTAGTCATCACAAATATTAATTTAGAGTTTTCCAAACTCATCACCAACAATGCAAGGAAGGCGCTTGGTGACTTTACTGAACCTACACCTGACTTCTATGGGAGAAGCATCTCAATCACTGCCATTGGAGCAAACAATTTTGAGCTTAAGCCTCAATTAGTTTCTCTGATGCAACAGAATTGCAAGTTTCATGGACTTCCATTGGAAGATCATCATCAGTTCTTAGCTGAATTCTTGCAAATCTGTGACACTGTCAAGACCAATGGGGTTGATCCCGAGGTCTATAGACTAATGCTTTTTCCCTTTGCTGTAAGAGACAGAGCTAGAACATGGTTGGATTCACAACCTAAAGAAAGCCTGAACTCTTGGGAAAGGCTAGTCAATGCCTTCTTGGCAAAGTTCTTTCCACCTCAAAAATTGAGCAAGCTTAGAGTGGAAGTCCAAACCTTCAGACAGAAGGAAGGTGAATCCCTCTATGAAGCTTGGGAAAGATACAAACAATTGATCAGAATGTGTCCTTCTGACATGCTTTCAGAATGGAGCATCATAGGTATCTTCTATGTTCGTCTATCTGAACTGTCCAAGATGTTATTGGACAGCTCTGCTGGAGGATCTCTTCATCTGAAGAAGACGCCTGCAGAAGCTCAAGAACTCATTAAAATGGTTGCAAATAACCAATTCATGTACACTTCCGAAAGGAATCCTGTGAATAATGGGACAAATAAGAAGAAAAGAGTTCTTGAAATTGATACTCTGAATGCCATATTGGCTCAGAACAAAATATTGACTCAACAAGTCAATATGATTTCTCAAAGTCTGTCTGGAATGCAAGCAACAACAGGCAGTACCAAAGAAGCTTCATCTGAAGAAGAAGCTTATGATCCTGAGAACCCAACAATGGAAGAGGTGAATTACATGGGAGAACCCTATGGAAACACCTATAATCCTTCATGGAGAAATCATCCAAACCTCTCATAGAAGGATCAACAGAGGCCTCAACAAGGCTTCAACAACAATAATGGTGGAAGAAATAGGTTTAGCAATGGCAAGCCTTTTCCATCATCTTCTCAGCAACAGACAGAGAATTCTAAGCAGAGCCAATCTGACTTAGCAACTGTAGTCTCTGATCTAATTAAAACCACTCAAAGTTTCATGACTGAAACAAGGTCCTCCATTAGAAATTTGGAGGCACAAGTGGGTCAGCTGAGCAAGAAAATTACTGAACTCCCTCCTAGTGCTCTCCCAAGCAATACAGAAGAGAACCCAAAGAGAGAATGCAAGGCCATAAACACGTCCCATATGGCTGAATGCATAGAGGAGGGAAAGGCAGTGATTTCCACTGAGGAAGACCTCAATTGGCGTCCACTGACCTCCAAGGAGTTCCCTAATGAGGAACCATGGAATCTGAGGCTTACACTGAGACCATAGAGATTCCATTGAATTTACTTTTGCCATTCATGAGCTATGATGAGTATTCTTCCTCTGAAGAGGATGAAGATGTTACTGAAGAGCAAGTTGCTAAGTAACTTGGAGCAATCATGAAGTTAAATGCCAAGCTATTTGGTAATGAAACTTGGGATGATGAATCCCCCTTGCTCACCAAAGAACTAGATAACTTGACTAGGCAGAAATTACCTCTGAAGAGACAAGATCCTAGAAAGTTCTCAATACCTTGTTCCACAGGCACCACGACCTTTGAGAAGGCTCTGGGTGACCTAGGGTCAAGCATAAACCTCATGCCTCTCTCTGTAATGGAGAAGCTAGGGATCATTGAGGTATAAGCTGCAAGAATCTCACTAGAGATGGCAGACAATTCAAGGAAAAAGGATTACGGACTTGTAGAGGATGTCTTGGTAAAGATTGAAGAACGCTACATCCCTGCTGATTTCATAATCCTAGATACTAGAAAGTGTATGGATGAATCCATCATCCTTGGTAGACGCTTCCTAGCCACAGCAAAAGCTGTGATTGATGTTGACAGAGGAGAATTGGTCCTTCAAGTGAATGAGGACTCCCTTGTGTTTAAAGCTCAAGGATCTCCCTCTGTAACCATGGAGAAGAAGCATGAAAAGCTTCTCTCAATACAGAGTCAAACAAAACCCCCACATTCAAACTCTAAGTTTAGTGTTGGGAAGCCACAACTAAACTCTAAGTTTGGTGTTGAGAGGCCATCAGCATGCTCTGAGTATCTGTGAGGCTCCATGAGAGCCCACTGTCAAGCTAATGACATAAAGAAGTGCTTGTTGGGAGGCAACCCAATTTTACTTATCTATGTTAAATTTCAATTTTCCATTGTTATTTTATTTTTTCTGTAGGTTGATGATCATGTGAAGTCACAAAAACAATTGAAAAAGCAAAAACAAACTAAAAAACAGAATGAAAAATAGCAGACCTTGGAGGAGAAGGCTACTGGCGTTTAAACGCCAGTAAGGGCAGCAGAATGGGCATTAAACGCCCAGTCTGGCACCATTCTGGGCGTTTAACGCCAGAAATGGGCACCAGACTGGCGTTTAACACCAGAAAAGGGCAAGAAGCTGGCGTTAAATGCCAGAAATGGGCAGCAACCTGGCGTTTAACGCTAGGATTGGCAGCAGAGGGCGTTTTGCACGCCTAATTGGTGCAGGGATGAGAAATCCTTGACACCTCAGGATCTGTGGACCCCACAGGATCCCCACCAACCTCAACTCACTCTCTCTCTTCTTCACACCTTTTCATAATACTCGTCCCCAAATACCCTTCACCAATCAACTCAATACCTCTTCCCCAAAAACCCCCCACCTATCAAATCTTACCTTCTTCTCCATAAACCCTTCACCAATCCACATCCACCCATCATAAACCCCACCTACCTCACCATTCAAATTTAAAACACTTTCCCTCCCAAACCCACCCATACATGGCCAAACCCAACCCCTCCCTCCACTCCTATATAAACCCATCTTCACTCCTTCATTTTCACACATCTTCAACACTACTTCACCCCCTTGGCCGAAACACTACCCCCTCTATCTCCTCTATTTCTTCTTCCTCTACTCTCTTCCTTCTTCTTTTGCTCGAGGATGAGCAAACCTTCTAAGTTTGGTGTGGTAAAAGCGTTGCTTTTTGTTTTTCCATAACCATTTATGGCACTTAAGGCCGGAGAAACCTCTAGAAAGAGGAAAGGGAAGGCAAAAGCTTCCACCTCCGAGTCATGGAAGATGGAGAGATTCATCTCAAAGGTGCATCAAGACCACTTCAATGAAGTTGTGGCCAAGAAGAAAGTGATCCCCGAGGTCCCTTTCAAGCTCAAAAAGGGTGAATATCCGGAGGTCCGACATGAGATTCGAAGAAGAGGTTAGGAAATTCTCACCAACCCCATTCAACAAGTCATAATCTTAATGGTTCAAGAGTTCTATGCCAATGCATGGATCTCCAAGAACCATGATCAAAGTGTGAACCCGGACCCTAAAAATTGGCTTACAATGGTTTGGGGGAAATACTTAGATTTCAGTCTGGAAAATGTAAGGTTGGCATTCAACTTACCAATGATGCAAGGAGATACACACCCCTACACTAGAAAGGTCAACTTTGATCAAAGGTTGGACCAAGTCCTCAAAGACATTTGTGAAGTGGGCGCTCAATGGAAGAGAGATTCAAGAGGGAAGCCAGTTCAACTAAGAAGGCATGCCCTCAAGCCCGTGGCTAGGTGGTGCACGAAATTGTGATGTCCAGGCTCAAACTATTCCTGGCACGTGAGCAACTTGGTACGCATAATCGTGATTACACATTCATAATTTGTCACAACTTCGATACAACTAACCAGCAAGTGCACTGGGTCGTCCAAGTAATACTTTACGTGAGTAAGGGTCGAATCCCACGGAGATTGTTGGTGTGAAGCAAGCTATGGTCACCTTGTAAATCTCAGTCAGGCAGATATAAATGGATAATGGTGTTTTCGAATAATAATTAATAAGATAGGGATAGAGGTACTTATGTAAATCATTGGTAGGAATTTCAGATAAGCGAATGGAGATACTTTCGTTCCTCTGAACCTCTGCTTTCCTGCTATCTTCATCCAATCAGTCTTACTCCTTTCCATGGCTGGCTTTATGCAAGGGCATCACCATTGTCAGTGGCTACATCCCCTCCTCTCAGTGAATAATATGCTCACGCACCCTGTCACGGCACGGCTATTCATCTGTCGGTTCTCGATCATGTTGGAATAGGATTCACCCTCCTTTTGCGTCTGTCACTAACGCCCAACAATCGCGAGTTTGAAGCTCGTCACAGTCATTCAATCATTGAATCCTACTCGGAATACCACAGACAAGGTTTAGACTTTCCGGATTCTCTTGAATGCCGCCATCATTCTAGCTTACGCCACGAAGATTCTGGTTAGGAGATCTAAGAGATATTCATTCTAGCTTAATTCATGTAGAACAGAAGTGTTTGTCGGGCACGCGTTCATAAGGGAGAAGGATGATGAGCGTCACACATAATCATCACCTTCATCACGTTCTTGGGTGCGAATGGATATCTTAGAAGCGAAATAAGATGAATTGAATAGAAAACAGAAGTACTTTGCATTAATCTTTGAGGAACAGCAGAGCTCCACACCTTAATCTATGGAGTGTAGAAACTCTACCATTTGAAAATACATAAGTGAAGGTCCAGGCATGGCCGAGATGGCCAGCCCCTCTGATCTAAGAACCAGGCGTCCAAAGATACCTAATACAATAGTAAAAGGTCCTATTTATAATAAACTAGTCACTAGGGTTTACATGAGTAAGTAATTGATGCATAAATCCACTTCCGAGGCCCACTTGGTGTGTGTTTGGGCTGAGCTTAAGTGTGGCACGTGTAGAGGTCCTCCTTGGAGTTGAACGCCAGTTTTAGTGCCAGTTTGGGCGTTCAACTCTGGTTTTGGCTCCTTTTCTGGCGCTGGACGCCAGATTTGGGTAGGAAGCTGGCGTTTGAACGCCCGTTTACGTCATCTATTCTTAGCCAAAGTATGGACTATTATATATTGCTGGAAAGCCCTGGATGTCTACTTTCCAACGCAATTGGAAGCGCGCCATTTCGAGGTCTGTAGCTCCAGAAAATCCACTTTGAGTGCAGGGAGGTCAGAGTCCAACAGCATCAGCAGTCCTTCTTCAACCTCTGAATCAGATTTTTGCTCAAGTCCCTCAATTTCAGCCAGAAAATACCTGAAATCACAGAAAAACACACAAACTCATAGTAAAGTCCAGAAATGTGAATTTAACATAAAAACCAATGAAAACATCCCTAAAAGTAACTAGATCCTACTAAAAACATACTAAAAACAATGTCAAAAAGCGTATAAATTATCCGCTCATCACAACACCAAACTTAAATTGTTGCTTGTCCCCAAGCAACTGAAAATCAAGTAGGATAAAAAGAATAGAATATACTATAAATTCCAAACTTTCAATGAAACATAGCTCCAATCATATGAGCGGGACTTATAGCTTTTTGCCTCTTGAATAGTTTTGGCATCTCAGTTTATCCATTGAGGTTCATAATGATTGGCATCTATAGGAACTTCAGATTTTGAATAGTGTTATTGACTCTCCTAGTTCAGTATGATGATTCTTGAACAAAGCTTCTTTATGAGTCTTGGCCGTGGCCCTAAGCACTTTGTTTTCCAGTATTACCACTGGATACATAAATGCCACAGACACATAATTGGGTGAACCTTTTCAGATTGTGACTCAGCTTTGCTAAAGTCCCCAATTAGAGGTGTCCAGGGTTCTTAAGCACACTCTTTTTTTTTTTGCTTTGGACCTTGACTTTAACCGCTCAGTCTCAAGTTTTCACTTGACACCTACACGCCACAAGCACATGGTTAGGGACAACTTGGTTTAGCCGCTTAGACCAGGATTTTATTCCTTTAGGCCCTCCTATCCACTGATGCTCAAAGCCTTGGGATCCTTTTTATTTGCCCTTGCCTTTTGGTTTTAAGGGGTATTGGCTTTTTGCTCTTGTCTCTTGGTTTTAAGAGCTTTTGGCTTTTTCTGCTTGCTTTTTCTTTTTCTTTCTATATATTTTTTTTTCGCCTATTTTTTTTCTGCAAGCTTTGTTCTTTGCTGCTTTTTCTTGCTTCAAGAATCATTTTTATGATTTTTCAGATTATCAAATAACATGTCTCCTAGTCATCATTCTTTCAAGAGCCAACATATTTAACATTCTTAAACAACAACTTCAAAAGACATATGCACTGTTCAATCATACATTCAGAAAACAAGAAGCATTGTCACCCCATCAATATAATTAAACTAAGTTCAAGGATAAATTCGAAACTCATGTACTTCTTGTTCTTTTAAATTAAAACAGTTTTTATTTAAGAGAGGTGATGGATTCATAGGACATTCATATCTTTAAGACATAGTTACTAACTACTAATGATCATGTAATGAAGACACAAACATATATAAGCACATAACATATAAAAACGAAAAACAGAAGAAATAAGAGCAAGGAATGAATCCACCTTAGTGATAATGGCGTTTCAATGATGTTCTTGAGCTCTTCTATGTCTTTTCCTTGCCTTTGTGGCTTGATTCCTAGTGATTTTTGGTATTTCTATCCTCAGTTGCTTCCCATAATTACGTGGAGGGAAGTGCATCTCCTGAGGTATCTCAGGGATCTCTTGATTTGCAGCCACATGTTCTACCACTGAGCTATAGATTCTTTACATAATTGTTTTACCACACCAAACTTAGAATGTTGCTTGCCCTCGAGCAAAAGAAGAAGGAATAGATGAAGAAGAAGATGTGGAAATAAAAACTAGGATTATGAGGAGGTAAAGTGGGGATCCTGTGGGGTCCACAGATCCTGAGATGATCCTGTGGTGTCCACAGATCCTGAGGTGTCAAGGATTTATATCCCTGCACCCATTAGGCATGTAAAATGCCTTTGCACACAACTCTGGGCGTTCAGCGCCAGGTTGGTGGCCATTTTGGGCGTTCAACGCACATTTGTCTGCCATTTCTGGCGTTGAACGCCAGAACCATATCTGTTCTGGCGTTCAGCGCCCATAAGATGCCTATTTTGGGCGTTCAGCGCTAGAACCATGCTTTGTTCTGGCGCTGAACGCCAGACAGATGCTCCTCCAAGGTGTGATTTTTCTTCTGCTGTTTTTGATTCCGTTTTCAATTTTTATATTTATTTTGTGACTCCACATGATCATGAACCTAAGAAAACATGAAAAACAAGAATGATAGGGTTAGATAAATAAACATTGGGTTGCCTCCCAACAAGCGCTTCTTTAATGTCAATAGCTTGACAGTGGGCTCTCATGGAGCCTCACAGATGTTCAGAGCATTGTTGAGATTCTCCAACAACAAACTTAGAGTTCAGATATGGGAGTTCAACACCAAACTTAGAGTTTGGTTGTGGCCTCCCAACACCAAACTCAAAGTTTGACTGTGGGGGCTCTGGTTGACTCTACTTTGAGAGAAGCTTTTTCTGCTTCCTCTCCATGGTTGCAGAGGGAGATCCTTGAGTTTTAAACACAAGGGAGTCCTCATTCCATTGAAGGACTATTTCACCTCTGTCAACATCAATCATAGCTCTTGCTGTGGCCAGGAAAGGTCGTCCTAGGATGATGGATTCATCCTCTTCCTTTCCAGTATCCAGGACTATGAAATCAGTAGGTATGTAAAGGCCCTCAACCTTTACTACTACATCTTCTACTTGTCCATAAGCCTGTTTTCTTGAGCTGTCTGCCATCTCCAGTGAGATTTTAGCAGCTTGCACCCCATAGATTCCCAGTTTCTCTATTACAGAGAAGGGCATGAGGTTTATTCCGGAACCAAGGTCACACAGAGCCTTAAAGATCATGGTGCCTATGGTACAGGGTATTATGAACTTTCCAGGATCCTGTCTCTTCTGAGGCAATGTCAGTTGATCCAGATCACTTAGTTCATTGATGAACAAGGGAGGTTCAACTTCCCAAGCATCAATGCCAAATAATTTGGCATTCAGCTTCATGATTGCACCAAGAAACTTGGCAGTTTGCTCTTCAGTGACATCCTCATTCTCTTCAGAAGAGGAATACTCATCAGAGCTCATGAAGGGTATAAGGAGGTTCAATGGAATCTCTATGGTCTCTAGATGAGCCTTAGAGTCCTTTGGTTCCTCAGAGGGAAGCTTCTTATTGATCACTGGATGTCCCAGGAGGTCTTCCTCCTTGGGATTCATGTCCTCTCCTCTCCTCACAGGTTCGGCCATGGTGCTTATGTCAATGGCCTTGCACTCTCCTTTTGGGTTCTCTTCTGTATTGCTTGGGAGAGTACTAGGAGGGATTTCAGTGATCCTTTTACTCAGCTTATCCCATGAGTTCAGGCTAGCCTTAGGTTGAGAATCCAACCAGAGTCTAGCTCTGTCTCTTACAGCAAAAAGGGAAAAGCATGAGCCTGTAGACTTTAGGATCTACTCCATTAGTCTTTACAGTATCACATATCTGCAAGAATTCAGTTAAGAACTGAAAAGGGTCTTCAGATGGAAGTCCATGAAACTTGCAGTTCTGTTGCATCAGAGAAACTAATTGAGGTTTCAGCTCAAAGTTGTTTGCTCCAATGGCAGAAATGGAGATGCTTCTTCCATGTAAATTGGAATTAGGTGCAGTAAAGTCACCAAGCATTCTCCTTGCATTATTATTATTTTCAGCTGCCATTTTCTTTTCTTGTTTGATAATTTCTGACAGGTGCTTGCTGGTTTGTTGTAATTCAGCTTCTCTTAGTTTCCTCTTTAGAGTCCTTTCAGGTTCTGGATCTGCTTCAACAAGAATGTTCTTGTCCTTGCTCCTGCTCATATGACAAAGAAGAGGGCGTAGAAAAATAATAATAATAGAGATCCTCTTTTTTTTTTTTTTTGAGTGAGGGAGAGATGTTAGTGGATGAATAAACAAATAGAATAAGGTGAGAGAGGGGAAATTTCGAAAATAATTTTTTTGGAAAAGAGTTAGTGATTTTTGAAAATAGTTTTTGAAAAAGGTTAGTAATTTTTCAAAAAAAATTTAAAATAAAAAAATAAAAATAAAAATAATTAGTTAAAAAGAAATTTTTTTGAAAAGGAGGGAAGATATTTTCGAAAATTAGAGAGAGAGAGTTAGTTAGGTAGTTTTGAAAAAGTTAAGAAACAAACAAAAAGTTAGTTAGTTAGTTGAAACAAATTTTGAAAAGATAAGAAGTTAGGAAGTTAGAAAAGATATTTTGAAAAAGATAAGATGAGAAGATATTTTTGAAAAGATATGATAGAAATTAGTTTTGAAAAAGATTTGATTTTTAAAATCACAATTAATGACTTGATTCACAAGAAATCACAAGATATGATTCTAGGACTTAAAGTTTGAATCTTTCTTAACAAGCAAGTAACAAACTTAAAATTTTTGAATCAAAACATTAATTGATTATGGTATTTTCGAAAATTTGATATAAAAATGAGAAAAAGATTTTTGAAAATTATTTTTGGAATCTTCGAAAATAACCAAGAATTTTGAAAAAGATTTGATTTTTGAAAAAGATTTTGAAAAAGATAAGATTTTCAAATTGAAAATTTGATTTGACTCATGAGAAACAATTTGATTTTAAAAATTTTTGAAAAAGTCAACTCAAATTTTCGAATTTGATGAGAGAAAAAGGGAAAGATATTTTTTTGATTTTTGAATTTTTATGATGAGAGAGAAAAACAAGAAAAATGATGCAATGCATGGCAATTTTAGATCAAAATTATAAATGTGTGCAAGAATGCTATGAATGTCAAGATGAACACCAAGAACACTGTGAATATCATGATGAACATCAAGAACATATTTTTGAAAAATTTTGTATGCAAAGAAAACATGCAAGACACCAAACTTAGAAATCTTTCATGTTTAGATTCTAATAAATAAAAAATGTACATGTAAAACAAGAAAAGACACAAAACAAGAAAAATATCAAGATCAAATAAGAAGACTGACAAAGAACTACTTGAAGATCATGAAGAACACTATGAATGCATGAAATTTTCGAAAAATGCAAGATGCACATGCAATTGACACCAAACTTATAACATGACTCAAGACTCAAACAAGAAAAGATGAAATATTTTTGATTTTTGTGATTTTCTAAAATTTTTTTTTTTGAATTTTTATTTTATATTTTTCGAAAAATTATTTTGAAAAAGAAAAATAAGGATTCAAAATTTTTAATATGAATTCCAGGAATCTTATGCTCTAAAGCTCCAATCAAAGGGTCAGGCACGGCTTGATAGCCAGCCAAGCTTTAGTATGTAACTCAGACATGACACGCCTGACATTCCTTACATTCAACAGCCAATTGGCTAAGAAAGATAAAGAAGCTCTTCTCTTGAGTATAAGAATTGAGACATGGCTTTACAGCCAGCCAGGCTTTAACATGCTTCATGAAACACTAGAATTCATTCTTAAAAATTCTGAAGGAAAATATATTTTTGAAAACATTTTTATTTTAAATTTTTTTTTCGAAAACAAAAGAAAAATTTTTGAAAGATTTTTGAAAAATTTTTGAAAACAAAACAAAAAGAAAATTACCTAATCTGAGCAACAAGATGAACCGTCAGTTGTCCAAACTCGAACAATCCCCGGCAACGGCGCCAAAAACTTGGTGCACGAAATTGTGATGTCCAGGCTCAAACTATTCCTGGCACGTGAGCAACTTGGTACGCGTAATCGTGATTACACATTCATAATTTGTCACAACTTCGATACAACTAACCAGCAAGTGCACTGGGTCGTCCAAGTAATACCTTACGTGAGTAAGGGTCGAATCCCACGGAGATTGTTGGTGTGAAGCAAGCTATGGTCACCTTGTAAATCTCAGTCAGGCAGATATAAATGGATAATGGTGTTTTCGAATAATAATTAATAAGATAGGGATAGAGGTACTTATGTAAATCATTGGTAGGAATTTCAGATAAGCGAATGGAGATACTTTCGTTCCTCTGAACCTCTGCTTTCCTGCTATCTTCATCCAATCAGTCTTACTCCTTTCCATGGCTGGCTTTATGCAAGGGCATCACCGTTGTCAGTGGATACATCCCCTCCTCTCAGTGAATAATATGCTCACGCACCCTGTCACGGCACGGCTATTCATTTGTCGGTTCTCGATCATGTTGGAATAGGATTCACCCTCCTTTTGCGTCTGTCACTAATGCCCAACAATCGCGAGTTTGAAGCTCGTCACAGTCATTCAATCATTGAATTCTACTCGGAATACCACAGACAAGGTTTAGACTTTCCGGATTCTCTTGAATGCCGCCATCATTCTAGCTTACGCCACGAAGATTCTGGTTAGGAGATCTAAGAGATATTCATTCTAGCTTAATTCATGTAGAACAGAAGTGTTTGTCGGGCACGCGTTCATAAGGGAGAAGGATGATGAGCGTCACACATAATCATCACCTTCATCACGTTCTTGGGTGCGAATGGATATCTTAGAAGCGAAATAAGATGAATTGAATAGAAAACAGAAGTACTTTGCATTAATCTTTGAGGAACAGCAGAGCTCCACACCTTAATCTATGGAGTGTAGAAACTCTACCGTTTGAAAATACATAAGTGAAGGTCCAGGCATGGCCGAGATGGCCAGCCCCTCTGATCTAAGAACCAGGCGTCCAAAGATACCTAATACAATAGTAAAAGGTCCTATTTATAATAAACTAGTCACTAGGGTTTACATGAGTAAGTAATTGATGCATAAATCCACTTCCGGGGCCCACTTGGTGTGTGTTTGGGCTGAGCTTCAGTGTGGCACGTGTAGAGGTCCTCCTTGGAGTTGAACGCCAGTTTTAGTGCCAGTTTGGGCGTTCAACTCTGGTTTTGGCTCCTTTTCTGGCGCTGGACGCCAGATTTGGGTAGGAAGCTGGCGTTTGAACGCCAGTTTACGTCGTCTATTCTTGGCCAAAGTATGGACTATTATATATTGCTGGAAAGCCCTGGATGTCTACTTTCCAACGCAATTGGAAGCGCGCCATTTCGAGGTCTGTAGCTCCAGAAAATCCACTTTGAGTGCAGGGAGGTCAGAGTCCAAAAGCATCAGCAGTCCTTCTTCAACCTCTGAATCAGATTTTTGCTCAAGTCCCTCAATTTCAGCCAGAAAATACCTGAAATCACAGAAAAACACACAAACTCATAGTAAAGTCTAGAAATGTGAATTTAACATAAAAACCAATGAAAACATCCCTAAAAGTAACTAGATCCTACTAAAAACATACTAAAAACAATGTCAAAAAGCGTATAAATTATCCGCTCATCACTAGGGGATGGTTGGAGTTCATCCAACGCTCAATCATTCCCACGAGTAACTGGTCTGAAGTTACTATAGACCGGGGTATCATGATCCATAGCATCATGATTGGAGAGGAAGTAGAAATTCATTAGGTTATATCTCTAGAACTCTACAAGGTGGCAGACAAGTCCTCTATTTTGTCAAGGTTAGCCTTCCCTTATCTCATTTGTCACCTCTGTAATTCAGCTGGAATTGACACAGAGGAAGACAACCTCATTGATGAGGACAAGCCCATCACTAAGAAAAGGATGGAGCAAACAAGAGATCCCACTCATGGACAAGAGCATGAGGAATTTCCTCGTCATGAAATCTCTGAGATACCTCAAGGGATGCGTTTTCCTCCACAAAACTATTGGGAGCAAATCAACACCTCCCTTGGAGAATTAAGTTCCAACATGGGACAACTAAGGGTGTAGCACCAAGAACATTCTATCCTCCTCCATGAAATTAGAGAAGACCAAAGAGTTATGAGAGAGGAGCAACAAAGGCAAGAAAGAGATATTGAAGAGCTCAAGCACTCCATAAGATCTTCAAGAGGCAGAACAAGCCGCCATCACTAAGGTGGACCCGTTCTTTAATCTCCTTGTTCTTTATTTTCTGTTTTTCGAATTTTTATGCTTTATGTTTATTTATGTTTGTGTCTTTATTACATGATCACTAGTGTCTAAGTGTCTATGCCTTAAAGCTATGAAAATGAATCCATCACCTTTCTTAAATGAAAAATGTTTTTAATTGCAAAAGAAAAAGAAGTACATGAATTTCGAATTTTAAAACAGATTAATTATTTTAATGTGGTGGCAATACTTTTTGTCTTTCTGAAGGAATGCTTGAACAGTGCATATTTTTTGAATTTGTTGTTCATGAATGTTAAAATTGTTGGCTCTTGAAAGAATGATGGAAAAGGAGAAATGTTATTTGATAATCTGAAAAATCATAAAATTGATTCTTGAAGCAAGAAAAAGCAGTGAAAATCTTGCAAAAAAAAAATATGTGTGGCAAAAAAAAAAAAGAGAAAGAAAAAGCAAGCAGAGAAAGCCAATAGCTCTTTAAACCAAAGGGCAAGGGTAAAATACAAAGGATCCAAGGCTTTGAGCATCAGTGGATAGGAGGGCCCACAGGAATAAAATTCTGGCCTAAGTGGCTAAACCAAGTTGTCCCTAACCATGTGCTTGTGGCATGAAGGTGTCAAGTGAAAACTTGAGACTGAAAGGTTAAAGTCGTGATCCAAAGCAAAAAGAGTGTCCTTAAGAGCTCTGGACACCTCTAATTGGGGACTTTAGCAAAGCTGAGTCACAATCTGAAAAGGTTCACCCAGTTATGTGTTTGTGGCATTTATGAATCCGGTGGTAATACTGGAAAACAAAATGCTTAGGGTCACGGCCAAGACTCATAAAGTAGCTGTGTTCAAAAATCAACATACTGAACTAGGAGAATCAATAACACCATCTGAATTCTGAGTTCCTATAGATGCCAATCATTCTAAACTTCAAAAGGATAAAGTGAGATGCCGAAACTGTTCAGAAGCAGAAAGCTAATAGCCCCGCTCATCTAATTAAAACTGATCTTCATAGATGTTTTCGGAATTCATTGTGTATTCTATTCTTTTTATCCTATTTGATTTTCAATTGCTTGGGGACAAGCAACAATTTAAGTTTGGTGTTGTGATGAGCGGATAATTTATACGCTTTTTGGCATTATTTTTAGTATATTTTTAGTATATGTTAGTTAATTTTTATTATATTTTTATTAGTTTTTAAATAAAAATCATATTTCTGGACTTTACTATGAGTTTGTGTATTTTTCTGTGATTTTAGGTATTTTCTGGCTAAAATTGAGGGACTTGAGCAAAAATCTGATTCAGAGGCTGAAAAAGAACTGCAGATGCTGTTGGATTCTGACCTCCCTGCACTCGAAGTGGATTTTCTAGAGCTATAGAAGCCCAATTGGTGTGATCTCAATTGCTTTGGAAAGTAGACATCATGGGCTTTCTAGAAAGATTTAATAGTCTATACTTTGCTCAAGATTTGATGGCCCAAACCGGCGTTCAAATTCAGCATAGAAATTCTGGCGTCAAAACACCAGAACTGGCATAAAAGCTGGAGTTGAATGCCCAAACTGGCACAAAAGCTGGTGTTTAACTCCAAGAAAAGTCTCTACATGTGAAAGCTTCAATACTCAGCCCAAGCACACACCAAGTGGGCCCGGAAGTGGATTTTTGCATCATTTACTCATTTTTGTAAACCCTAGGTTACTAGTTCTCTATTAATAGGACCTTTTGATATTGTATTTACAGACTTTTGATCTTAGATTAGACTTATGCTATCTTAGACCTTTATGAAGGCTGGCCATTTGGCCATGCTTAGACCTTGTTCTTATGTATTTTCAACGGTGGAGTTTCTACACACCATAGATTAAGGTGTGGAGCTCTGCTGTTCTTCATGAATTAATGCAAAGTACTACTGTTTTTCTATTCAATTCACGCCTACTTCTTCTCTAAGATATACACTCGTTCTTCAACTTGATGAATGTGATGATCCGTGACACTCATCGTCATTCTCACCTATGAACGCGTGCCTGACAACCACTTCCGTTCTACATGCAATCAAGATTGAATGTGTATTTCTTGGTTTTCTAATCTAAGATTAGAACCTTCGTGGTATAGCCTCTAGAATTATTGGCGGCCATTCCTGAGGTCCGGAAAGTCTAAACCTTGTCTGTGGTATTCCGAATAGGATCTGGGAAGGGATGACTGTGATGAGCTTCAAACTCGCGAGTGTTGGGCGTGTGACAAATGCAAAAGGATCAATGGATCCTATTCCAACATGATCGAGAACCGACAGATGATTAGCCATGCAGTGACAGCGCATTTGGAACATTTTCACTAAGAGGACGGGAAGTAGCCATTGACAACGGTGATGCCCAACCTAAAGCTTGCCATGGAAAGGAGTATGAATGATTGGAAGAAGGCAATAGGAAAGCAGATGTTTAGAAGGAAGCATCTTCATACGCTTATCTGAAATTCTCACTAATGAATTACATAAGTATCTCTATCTTTATTTTATGTTTTATTCATCTTTTAATTATCAATTCCCCATAACCATTTGAATTCGCCTGACTGAGATTTACAAGATGACCATAGCTTGCTTCAAGCCGACAGTCTCTGTGGGATCGACCCTTACTCATGTAAGGTTTATTACTTGGACGACCCATTGCACTTGCTGGTTAGTTGTGCGGAGTTGTGATAAAGAGTTGAGATTACAATTGTGCGTACCAAGTTGTTGGCGCCATTGATGATCACAATTTTGTGCACCAATTCCACAAGTCCTAGCCAACTCCCAAGGGAAAGACTAGCTTTAGTGGTATCCAAATCTATTAGCAACTTCTAATTATCAATCAACAAGGGAACTAGATAACTCAAGCATCTCTAATTACTCCACCTAAGCCAAGAGGAGAAAATTCTATAGTAAAATCCACCCAAGCATTTCATCAAATACTTGGAAGGCACAAAAGAAAGCATAGTAAATTGACAACAAGAGTAGAATCTAACAACAATTGAATATAAGAAATCAACAACAACAATTAAAGAAAACAAGATCTACATGAATTACCTCAAATTGCATTAAAAGGAAATAGAACGAACAAAAATAGATCTACAAATAAAGTAGAAGAAATTATAACAAACAACAGAAGAATGATGAATGTAACAACAATAATTAAGAAGAAGAAGTAGAAGAAAGTATGAATTAAAACCTAGATATAAGAACTAAACCTAATCCTAATCCTAATCCTCGAGAGAAGTGAGAGCTTCTTTCTCTAGAAACTAACTAAAGCATGATAAAACTAAAATAAAACTCACTAACTAACTAGGTGCCTCATCCCTCTTCAATCCATGGGTTAAATAGCATTAGAAATGAGTTGGATTGGGCCCAAAATGCCTTAGAATTCGCTGGCCACGAGTTGCATTAAGTGAAGCATGTGCAACCATCGGCGTGTACGCATACCGTACACTTGCGTGCCCCTATGCGCGGTGCAATTATGGCAAATCTTACATCATTTTGAAGCCTCGGATGTTAGCTTTTCAACGCAACTAGAACCGTGTCATTTGGACCCTTGTAGCTCAAGTTATGGTCGATTAAGTGCGAAGAGGTCGGCTTGACAACTTTTGCGATTCCTTCATTTCTTCATGAGTTCTCCATTTTTACATGCTTTTCCTTTATTCCCTTGATCCAATCTTTGCTTCCTAAACCTGAAATCACTTAAAAAACATATCAAGGCATCTAATGGAATCAAGGTGAGTTAAATTTAGCTATTTTAAGACCTAAAAGCATGTTTTCACTCTTAAGCACAATTAAAGGAGAATTTACAAAACCATGCTATTTCATTGAATAAATGTGGGAGTAGACGATAAAATCCTCTAAATTCAACACAAGATAAACCATCCAAATGGGGTTTCTCAACCTCCCCACACTTAAACCAAGCATGTCCTCATGCTTAAACCAAGAAGGATAAGAGAAGGGGTATGGACATTTATTCAGTGCAAATAACCTAAATGCATCTATCTATATGAATGCAACTAAATACAAAATGATTCTACCTACTTGGTTAAAAGTAAATAAATCTCCAAGACATACATGCAAAAGTAGGGCCAAGATCATATGACGACTCATGAATCCTACCAATTCAAGTATAAAAATGAAGTTCAAACAGACTTGCAAGAAGAACGCTCATGAAAGCCGAGAATCACGGAATTGAGCATCGAACCCTCACCGGAAGTGTTTGCACTCTAGTCGCTCAAGTGTATACGGTCGATCCGCTCAATTCTCCCCTAATCATGCTTTCCAAGATTTGTTTTTCATCTAACAATCAACATTTATTTCATGCATGCATACATTCATCATGAGGTCTTTTCATAGGTTGTAATGGGGCTAGGGTCAAGGTAAGGATGCATATTTGGTCAAGTGGACTTGAAATTTGAATCTTTGATTACCTTAAACTTTCCACCTAACCTATATAGCAACCTATACAATTCTAAACAAACCTAACTACCCATTCTTCACTTTTTCACATACTCATGCATTTTTTTCCTTGATCACAACACATATGCATTTATTATTATTGAGCTTCACTTGGGGCATTTTGTCCCCTTTTTATTGCTTTTCTTTTCTTTTTCTTTTCTTTCTAATTTTTTTCCTTTTTTTCTTTTGATATCTACATATATTTTTTTTTCTTTTTATTTTCTCATTCATTTTTTTTATTTTTGCAATAAAGTATATACAAAAGTATCAATGCATATGGTTTTACATTTAATTAACACATGAGCATGTACCCAATTCCTAAGATTACCAACAACAATACAATACACCCTTTTATCCCAACCAATGTCTCAAGTCTTCTCACACTTGAATGATACTCACACTCACTAGCCTAAGCTAATCAAAGATCCAAATTAAGGACATTTATTATTTTTCACTTTAAGGCTTGTAATGTGCTAAATTAAAGAACAAAGTGGGTTAATCGTAGGCTCAAATTGGCTAACAATGGAAGGTAAAAGGTAGGGCTATTTGGGTAAGTGAGCTAAATGAAATGATGGCCTCAATCATATAAATGCATGAATACACAAAATAATGGACATAAAGAATCAAACAAATCAAAGATCACAATCATAGAAAGAGAACAATTGCACACAAGAAGGGAAAGTAAGTGGTTATAAGATGTAACCACACCATTAGGCTCAAATCTCACAAGCTTGTGTTCTTAGCTCAAAAACTATGTTCCAAAATATATTCTTTCAAGCAAGTTCAACAAAAAGTTTTCAAATTGGTAGGGTGCCCTAAAAACAGTTTCTTGGAAAAGAAATCATCACCATAACCAAGTAGTCCTAGCATAAAAAGAAGTGGTAAAAATATGTACAAATTCTAACTAACATGCAACCTATCATGCAATGCAACAACTAATCTAACAAAGAAAACTAAGAATTGGTGTTGAGAAAGAAATTGTTACACATGGAGATCGGTCGGACGACCTCCCCACACTTGAAGATTGCACTGTCCTCGGTGCATGCAAAGAAAAGCAACGTGGACGGGTTGCTACAATTGATGAGCTCGTTCAAAAAGTTCTGCGGATGACTTGTTTGTGCCCCATTTTTTAGACATTTCCTTTTCTCCCTTCTTGGTGGTCATCCTAAAAAGAGCGAAAAAGAAAGAAAATTAAGCCTACAACAAATATATCAAAGCAAAGAGAACATAGTCGGGGGCTAATACCAAATAAAAGTATGGTTCTCTACTACATGGTAGCTACAACATGTGAGTGAGAATACAATGTAAGCTAAGGCATATCATTAAGCTTGATGCAAGAGTAAAGGCAAAGCATGAAGAGCACATTGAGCATCAAGTTCAAATAAGAAAGAGTGGGTCATGAAAAACAATATGAGGGCATATCAATGCACAAGGACACAAGAGTCATACAAGATTAAGCATTGATTTAAAAGTTTCATCACCCATCAATATCAAACAAGTCAAGAGGCATCAAAATAATGCAAGAAGTTCTCAACAATTGAATAGAAAAATTCAACACCATTATTAAAATAAGAAACTTAAAAAAAGAAAATTACAACAAGCTATAAAAAAACAAAATTAAAATGCAATGAATGAAAGTAAGCAAATGCAATAAAAGAAAATGGAAGAAAAAAATTTTTTTTTAGTATTTTATTTATTTATTTATTTAATTTTTTATTTATTTTTTTATTTATTTTTATTTAAATTTTTTTTAAGAGAGGAAGTAGAAAGGTAGAAAGAAAGAAGAAGAAAAGAAGAAAGAAGAAGAAAGGAGAAAGGAGAAAAACAGGGTGCAAATCCGCGCATATGCGCCATGCGTGCTTATGCGCGGATGCAGCAGGGACAATCCGCGCGTACGCGTCATGCGTGCTTACGCGCGGATGCGGCAGGAGCAATCCGCGCGTAAGTGCCATGCGTGCTTACGCGTGGATTGAGATTATGCTCCTGGCACAATTTCAGCACAATGCTCGCACAACTCTCGGGTTTTTGTACCAAGAGTTGCGGAAGTGCAATCCGCACGTACGCGCCATGCGTGCTTAAGCGCGGATTGATTTTTTTTTTTTTAGAAGCATAAAACAGAATTTAACACTCTCCTAATCTATAAACATTCTAAAGCAACTAAAATTCAAATTTAACAAAAATCTTTACGTTTTTGAAAATAATTTTCAAAGACAAAACAAACACAACTTGCACTTCAAGTAACCTACTTTAACAACAATCTAAACTAATCAAAACACACTATAACAACTATCAATCAAAATAAAATGTATAAGAGTATATTAAAGAAGAAAACTACCTATGATGGCAACTCAAATCACTTATTAAGTATATATCCAAGAGAATGGAAAGAGTTTACCATAGTGGGGTGTCTCCCACCTAGCACTTTTATTTATTGTCCTTAAGTTGGACTTATGGGGAGCTCCTTATCAAGGATGCTTGTGCTTGAATCCATCCTTGAACATCCACCAATACTTGAATCTCCAATAAGCTCTATTCTTCAAAAGTAATAACTCCAAGCCTTGATGGAGTTCTTCACAAACCATGGGCTCCCAAAATTGGTCCTCATGTATTCCCGGATCCCATATCTTGTTTCCACACCCATCTTCAAGTTGATTATCATTATCCCATATGGGTGGTAAACAAGGTGAACTCTCAATGAAGTGACCAAACATCATCCTAGACCCAAGCAATCTAGTTCTACACCAACCCTTGCTATTAAGCTTTGAACATGTAACCATCATAAACCTAGAAGAATGTTTCCAACCACTAACCATCTCCTTTTTACTCTTAAAGCCACAAATATGTCTAAGTTGACCATCTGTCTCAAGCAAACCATATTCAAGGGGAATAATAAAGCTTAAGTATAAGGAATTTACCCACTTGAATGAGAGAATGGATGGTAATGGCTTGGGGAGAGGTGTCTCTAATATCCTTGCAAGCTCTACTCCCTTATGTTCTTCCTTGGTTGTCTCCACCTCATTACAAACTTCTTCAACTTCAATCCTTTGTTCATCAATTTCATCTAACTCTTCTCCATCAATCAAATCATAAATAGGAGGTTGAGAGAAATCTACCTCCACATTGCTTTCTATCTCATTGGGAGAAGGTTCTTCAAGTTCAAAGGATTCACCACCAAGAGGATTGGATGCATGATCTTCATCACCAAGGGGATGCAATTCTTGCTTCATTCTCTCCAAGACTTCATTCAAAAATTATTTTGGAGGTTGTGCACTCTCCTCCTCAACATCAAATTCAATCTTCTTGGAGAGGTTTTCTTCAACTCTAGGTTCCCAAGGAGGTTTCGCATCTCCTATGTCTTCAACCACTTCTTCCTCTTCTTCAATGATCATAGGCTCCTCCAATTGCTCTAATACAAAATGGCATCCCTCATTTTCCACCAAAATTTTCAATCTCTCCTTCATGCTATGCTCTTCAATTGATTCTTCACATGTGGCTATGGAAGCACCTTGAGTGTTCAAGCATTGGTAGGCTAAAGTATGCACTACCTTGGTCAAGTTAGTCACAAACTCTAGGGTGTTCCTTTGCATATCCACTTGTCCTTGAAGTAGCAAGGTGAGAGAATCATCTATTGGGGCTTGGGGCGGATAAGAGGGTTCATTATTTTGGAGAAAGGGTTCATAGTAGGAAGGTGGTTCTTCTTGGTAAGGGTATGGAGATGGTGTGCATTGAGGTGGTTCTTCATAGTAGTCATGATAAGGTTGTGGTGGTTCCAAAGGTTCTTGTTCATAATGGTCATAAGAATATGGTATGGGTGATTGGTCATGTGATGGATGTGGATCATAGGAAGGTGTTTGGTAATGAGAGGCTTATGAGAATGGTTGAGGTTCATGTTGAGGATAAGAGTCATAGGCATATGATGGTGGTAGTTGATTTTCATATAAAGTTTCACCATAGCCATTGAATTGACATGCATTAGGATGGAAATTATACCTATACGCATCCGGAGGTTGTTGCCAATAGGAGTGATCAATTCCTTGAGGCTCCTCCCATCTTGAAGTGTTCCATCCTTGGTACATGTTGTCATTAAAGTCCATATTTCCTACAACACAATTAGAACCAAACTCATAGCCAAAGTGAGAATTCATGATAGTAAGAGAAAATGAAAACAAAATCAA